>NC_036646.1:9409217-9478655 GCF_002806865.2 Cucurbita pepo subsp. pepo
AGAGAAATTCTTAAACTTTTTAATGGCTAAAGATGTTCAAGAGAAATTCTTAAACTTTTTAATGGCTAAAGATGTTCAAGAGAAATTCTTAAACTTTTTAATGGCTAAAGATGTTCAAGAGAAATTCTTAAACTTTTTAATGGCTAAAGATGTTCAAGAGAAATTCTTAAACTTTTTAATGGCTAAAGATGTTCAAGAGAAATTCTTAAACTTTTTAATGGCTAAAGATGTTCAAGAGAAATTCTTAAACTTTTTAATGGCTAAAGATGTTCAAGAGAAATTCTTAAACTTTTTAATGGCTAAAGATGTTCAAGAGAAATTCTTAAACTTTTTAATGGCTAAAGATGTTCAAGAGAAATTCTTAAACTTTTTAATGGCTAAAGATGTTCAAGAGAAATTCTTAAACTTTTTAATGGCTAAAGATGTTCAAGAGAAATTCTTAAACTTTTTAATGGCTAAAGATGTTCAAGAGAAATTCTTAAACTTTTTAATGGTTAAAGATGTTCTCGCCTCCCCTATTCGGTATAGAGTTCCACTTTCCGAGCAAAGTCAGAATTCAAAGCAGGGGTCTAATACGCCGCTTTGATTGTTTTCGAACGAAAAATTTTGCATCTTATGGAAATTTTGCATCACATGGTGCTTAAAGTTTCAAAGATGCCTTCATCAAAATTCTGGATATGTATTAAGCAGAAAGATTCCAGAGACTTTTAGCTTGTTCAATCACTTTGTTCCAACAAAAAGTAGGGGATTTCTTTAATATTCTGTATCTATCTATGAATCTTCCATTCCAATCCTAAAATCTTTAAAACTTTCCATTTTCTGAAATCAACAGCCAAAAAGTTCATTAAGTTTCTATCAAAGATGCTTTAAATTCCATTTTCTGAACGCAAAACTTTCTTATGAACATGGTTAAATCAAATCAAATCAAATCAAATCAAATCAAACATGATTTATTTGCAATCTCCTATGATCCACAGCTGAAGGCTTAAATCTAAAGGTTACCTTGTACTGAGTTTTGATCAGTTCTCCAGTTGGTGAAGGGAAAGTGATACTTTGCTCACTGCAGAAAGCAACCCTGTGTGTGGACATGAAAAGAAGCCCTGCAATGGGTCCTGCGCTTGTTGATAAGTAACATTGAGAGGCCTTCAAAAGCTCTTCTCCTTCTACAATCCCAAAAGCATGTTTGAATATGTTCTTTCTACCACCTTGTCGTATAATTTTTGCCCCTAATCTCAATTTTCCTCTGGCAGTAACCGAGAATTTAGGCCCCAATTTAACTACAGATTCACAAAAAAACACAAGTTTACGCTGATTCAATCATAATATATGCGATAAATTTCAGGTGGCATTTCTACAAACAGGTGGTGTGCAATAAATTTGGAAAGCAAAAACTCCCGATCCTTACCATGCTCGTAAACTCGAAATACAAATCCGCCTCGTTTCCTGATTAATTGCTTCTTGTGCCCCAATTTTGAATGATCTTTACCTGCAAAAATGAAATCGCCATCGATTTAGATGAACAGAGCAGCGCCAAGATCGAGAGGGGATTGATTATTACCGTAAGAAGAGGGAGAGCCATCGGAATAAAGAGGTAAGCGCCTTTCAGGCGTTTTCTCGAAAGAGTTCATTAGAGGGCTTCGAACACCAAGACTTCGAAATCGTGGTCCGCGGCCACTGGCCGGACTCGCCTTCCGACCGAGAAACGACCAACGGTACAACGAGATCAAAGAATCGACCTGTAATTTATGAAATCAATTCCTCCTTGAAATTCTAACTTCCCTCGAAAGAAACGGGAGAATTTGTACGTCGAAAATTCTATTTTCTGGAAAGAGAAAAATTCGAATCACGACATTGAACAAGTGGAATTAAAATAGCGCGGAATCATCGAACAAGCTTCCAGGCAATTTCGTCAGCTTTGTACAACAACTTCTCCTGTTTTGTGATGAAAAACAAAAATCATGTTCAAAATTGATTTCGTGTCAAAAAATCAACGGAAGAACATGAAGCAGCAAGACGACAAGGAAGCAAGGACGAATTGATAATAACCCGGGAAACTATTTAATTACTACAAAGCTTCATTATTTAATAAAATACAAAACTTTATAATTTATCTAAATTAAGCCAAAAATACAACTCATAAATAAATATTTTAATATAAATACAACTCACAAATTTAGTGAGAAAATTTAATCTTTTATCTTCATAAATAATTTCTATAATTTTAATTTTAGTAAATTATAAAAATTAATTCTAAATTTTAAAATTATAGAGACTAAATTTTAATTTCTTTTAATATCATATAAACCAGAGTAAGAAAAATGAGGAGATATATATTTTTTTTAATAATGAGAAATTATTATTTATGTTAAGAATGAGAAATAAAAATAGAATTGAAATCGACGACGTGTGTTCTTATTGATATTCATAACCTTTAAATATGATACAAGTCAACCACTAATACCTACCGACAAGGAAAATATAAATTATATAAATTAATTAAATATTGAAAATAAATAAAATATACTCCAAATATCTGAGATATATTTCATAAATAATATATTCTCCAAATATTATATCTTAACACTTCCGCTCATGTTGGAGAGTGTATGTTAATCACATCCAACTTGTCTTTGCAAGTGTAGGTCAATAACATTCAAGTTGTCTTTGCAAGTGTAGTCAATAACACCCAAGTTGTCTTTAAAAATAGAGTGTAAATCAATAACACTTTTGTCTTCCCAGTAGTAAAAATAGAGAGTGTAGGTCAATAACACTCAACTTGTGTTTATGAGTGTATATGCCATCTTGAATACGAACATCTTGAGAGGTTGTGAAAGAAAATACAAACATCTTGAATATGCCACCTTTGAGCTTGATGAGAAATTTGAAGATACTTATCACGATCGATGATCGAAGGCTGTAAATGCTTCACTGATTGAGTTAGGGTTTGCCTTTCGCTTTGGCTTTGAATGGTACCCTAACTCAGGAGGAAATTTTGATATTTAAGAATAATAAGATCGATGCTTTGATATGATGTTAAAAATGAGAAATAGAAATAGAATTAGATATAATAGGATACAAAGTACTAACTAATATATACCAATAAGGAAAATATAAATTAATTAAATATTAAAAAAAAAATAAAATATACTATAAATCAAATCGTAAAAAAATGAATATTTCGATATAATATATAAAATATATTCCATAAATAATATATTTTTCTAATATTTATCTCAACAATTTAATTTTAGAAATTATCACTCGAGTCTTTTAGTAGGTAAATTTTTTTAAGTTAATTTAAAAAATAATAATAAATAAAATATTTGAGAGTGGTGTGTTTAGGATGAATTTAAAAATAAAAGAAGAAAATATTTGAGAAATTGCCCGGGAAAAGTCTTCATATCTACACGTGGCGGACTTTTATTGGCTGATTGTTTAGGGTTCTCGTCTTCAACGGATTTCAATTTTCCACAAGTCCGTCCTTTTTTAAGTCGACCAGCGTCGACTTTCCCTCACAATCAATTATCAAGCGCTTCTTCTTCCCGCCTCTGGTACGTTCCTCTCTCTGTCATGGAAATTGTTGCGCTAAACATCTCGAATCATCACAATTTTTGTGGGGATTTCGTTCGTATTATTTCAGTTTTCCCACTCATATGTTTAAATTTGTACTCAATATCGATGATTTCGTCTTATTTTACATCTTCTCATTATTCTATCGATAATTTATTTGGCAGGAAGTTTTTTGAAGTTTGACTCATGGATCCTCAACCCGAACCAGTGAGCTACATATGTGGAGGTACGGTTGTTGTGTTTATTGATTCCATGCTTCAAAATCTACTGAATATTTAGGTTTTCAAGTTTGGTTCTCGTGTGCATCCTTTAATCAGTGTATAGTTACTTTGATTACATTAAAACATCGGGAATCTGGAAGTTTATTGATTTGAGTCTATATTTTCACAATCGAATATGCATATATATTGGAATCCAATAGTTTAAGTCTATATTTAAAATACTTGCACTAAATATTCACCTATGTTTGGATCTTGAGTACTGTCGAATTGGTGTAGATTGTGGAATGGAGAACACTCTGAAGCAGGGTGATGTTATACAGTGCCGAGAGTGTGGTTATCGTATTCTCTACAAGAAGCGCACCCGTCGCAGTAAGATATATTTGTTTTTTTTTTTCTTTTACTCATGAATGTGTCGTCTCTATGTATGATATTTCCGTTTAAGTTTTTAATTTCCACTGATGTTTGGAATTTTAAGTGTCGTCCATGAAGTTGTTTCTGACTTTCATATGCTTGTCCATAAATTTTCGATGAACTAAGAAACAGTGGCGGGATTTTTAATTAATAGTAGAGTAAAAAAAATTTGGTGGGGGCCAGAACTAGTATAACGGCCCAAGCCCATAGCTAGTAGATATTGTTCTCTAGGCTTTCCCTTATGGGCTTTCACTCAAGTTTTTTAAAACGCGTTAGCTAGAGAGAGAGATTTCCACTTCCTTATAAAGAATGCTTTGTTAACTTCTCCAACCGATGTGGGATCTCACAATCCACTCCCCTTCGGTGACCATCGTTCTTGCTGACACTTGTTCCTCTCTCCAATTGACATGAGATCTCACAATCCACTTCTCTTCAGAGCCCCACGTCCTCACTGGCACTCGTTCCTCTCTACAATCGATGTGAGATCTCACAGCTAGCCTCTTAGTTTAGTCTTAGTTAAGTTGATGAAAATAAGGTTAAACACTGCGATCGATGCTTGATAAGCTTTGGACAGTTTTGTATTTTGTTGGTCTAATTTTAAAGTTGATTGCATTGCGTTTGAGATCCCACTTGTTTGAGCGTTCCATGTCCACTGCACCACTTCTCATAAGCTGATCAGCTACCTTTTCACTTCTTGTGTATTTATTTTGCATTCCCTTGATCACACTATCAACATCCATTCTCAATGCTGTCTTCTTCGTGATCTTTAACCTTCATTTCCCTGCTTCATAGTTCATTTGAAAATTCCAAAACTGGATCATCTCAAAATTCATGTTAACATCAGTTTGTTTTGACGTTTACGTAGGTTGTAGTGATTTAGTATAATGTCCTAACGTGTTGTGTTTGAGCGAAATCTGTTCTCGATCTTTGGTAGTAATTGACTGAAAAAGTGCTTCTTTGGGGTATCCCTCTTATGACTTGATGCTCTAGCATACGCGTTTTAAGCTTTGAGGGGAAGCCCAAAAGGGAAAAGTCCAAAGAGGACAATATCTGCCAGCAGTGGATTTGGGTCGTTACAAATAGTATTAGAGCCCAACATCGGACGATGTGCTAGCTTTCTTGCTGTTCCCCGAAGGAGGGGTAGACACGAGGCGGTGTGCCAGTAAGGACGCTGGCCCCAAAGGGGGTGGATTTGGTGGGGGTCCCACATCGATTGGAGAAACGAACGAGTGCTAGCGAGGGCTGGGCCCCGAAGGGGATGGATTGTGATGTCCCACATTGGTTGTAGAGGAGAACAAAAAACACCCTTTATAAGAGCGTGGAATTCTTCCCCTAGCATGTGCGTTTTAAAGTCTTGAGGGGAAGCCCGAAAGGTAAAAACCAAAGAATAAGAGTGTGGAAACCTTCCCCTAGCATATGTGTTTTAAAGCCTCGAGGGGAAGCTCGAAAGGAAAAGCCCAAAGAATAAGAGTGGAAACCTTCCCCTAGCATATGCGTTTTAAGCCTTGAGGGGAAGCCCGAAAGAAAAAGCCCAAAGAATAAGAGTGTGGATACCTTCCCCTAGCATATGCGTTTTTAAGCCTTGAGAGGAAGCCCAAAAGAAAAATAAAAAAGCCCAAAGAGGACAATATCTCAAGGAAGCCCGAAAGAAAAAGGAAAAAGTCCAAATAGGACAATATCCATTCGCGGTTACAAAAAAAAAAAAATGGTCATTTTTATTTACTACATTTAAAGAAAGCATGCATCTTTTACTACTCTCTGTTTCCTTGGTATTTGAAGCTAATCGGAATTGTTCTGTTTTTGCAGTTGTTCAGTATGAGGCCCGCTGAAATGCTTATTTGGCGATGGTTTTTTAGTATCATTGAATATTTTGTAACTCTCTCGTAAGGACTTCTTAAGGATTCTTCTCTGCAATGCAAACATGAACATGATTATAGCGCTAGCAATATAATAATATAGTCGAGTATTCTTCCCTTCCAATACCGCATTATCCTCGTGAAATAAGTTAGACATCCAACAGATAATAGCCATTTGATTCATGTTCTTCTAAATACCGGAAAATTATTCTTTGTTGGAAACCATGACTCATCTGATAGGAAAAAATACAAGTCGCCTACAAGAAGCACTGATCCTTGTGGGGCTCCCTCCCAACAATCCTCAACATTTTCTCCCTCTTATTGCTAGGGTACGGGCAGTTTGGAGCATGTGTTTTGATGTTGGTGGGGATTTTGTTTTGGATCTCGACCCTTATAAAAAATTTCTTCCCTAAAAGTTAGTCGAAAATTTCTTCCCTAAATATATTAGTAGAATAGGGCCATGTGAGAAAAGAGAATAAAAAAGAAAAAGAGTGGAGAGAAAATAAATAAGGTTATCTCATATTCCAAATAACAATAATATGGTATTATAAACTCATTATTTTTTCATTTAAATATTTGAGTTATTTATAGATTTCTTCGAGTTTTTTAAAACATACATCATAAATTAAATTTAAAGCCATTTTCCCTTAATTTTGCATCCCACTAAAATAATAATAATAGTAATAATTGCTATATAATTTTTTTTAAAATTAATAAAAATAATTCTAAAATTTTAAAATCTTCAATAATATTTTTAAATTAAAAAAAATTAAAAAATCCATTTAACAATATTTTGTTTTAAATATATCATAAATTTCTAAATATTATATTAGTTCCATCTTTAACGACCTCACCCTTATAAAATAAATTTAAAAAATTATAATTGTTAATATACTGATTTACACTTCATAAATAAATTATTGGTATTATTAAAGCTCGTTGGTTTAGTTTCCGTACCATTATTATTAAATACTTAAAAAAAAAAAGTTTAAGAGCATTAATAAAATTTTTGAAAAGTCAAAAATAATTTTTAACTAATATTTATTTTTTTTAAGCTCTAACCATTTTTTCGATTTTTTTTAAATACAAAATATTATTAAAACTTTGTTTAATCTAAACAAATTGGAATATATTTATTCAAAAATATTTTTTAACTAATATTTATTTTTTAAACTCTAACCATTTTTCGATTTTTTTTTTAAATACAAAATATTATTAAAAATTTGTTTAATCTAAACAAATTGGAATATATTTATTATTTATTTGATTTTATATATAGATTTATTTTGGGTTCCATTAACTCAATCGAGTGGACTCGAAAGCGTACTGATTGAAGGTAAACTAAGTAAAGCAGTGGCGGATGGAAAAGTAGAAGATAAACCAGAACCCTGCTCTTCGATCACTGTACTTCCTTCGACTCTCTCGCAGATCAGAATGGGTCAGCCTTCGACTCTCTCGCCGATTAAAATGGGTCAGTTGCCTCCTCTGCTGTTCTTAGTCAATCGCTGCTGTTAGTCAATCGCTCACTCCTTTTGATTTGATTTGGTTTTTGCATGTGTCATTCTTAGCGTGGAATGGCCTGTCAATCCAATTTCAGCCAGCTATTTCCACCTATTATACGAAACTAACTTAAATCATTATATATTTGTATGTAAAAAGTTACTATAATTTATAAGCTATCTATCGGCTTTCTCTATTTTGAGTTGCGATTTAATTGAGAGATGGCGGTGGAGGAGAGGCATTTCCATTAGTGGTTACTAGTTGATTGTTGTAGATTTTCTATGTTCCCCTGTAATCTGAATTTCGCGGCTATATTTGGGCGCAGATTGTGTCTAAATTTGTATAGTTCTTAAATTGAGATTTTTTTTTGCCCCTCTGATATTTCCGGGTTTAGTCAAATTTAGTACTACGCTTCCTCAATGGTTGTAATTTCGTGGTTAATTTCAATGGAGTAATACCATGGATGCTTTCTTCTTCGATTCTTTGTCCGTTTTTCACAATTTTCCCTTCCTCCTCGCAATTAATTGGGAGCTTTGGCTGTCTTCGTGAACGAGCTTCTTTTGACTGGTAATATGAATTTTGGTTTAATGATTTTTAGGTACTACAGCTTTTTGTTGTCTTTTATCTGAGAAATCCGATTCATGAAATGTGGTATTGTTGTTTTTGTATCTGGATTTTCTCCCTTATTGCATCTTATGATTGTTCTTCGGGTTTTTGGCTATTAGCTTGTTCTAATAAATGACATTTCAAGGCTATTTTTGTGTTTGATCCTTGAAGAAATTTGAGATTTCTGATATTTCAACGCTTGCCTGCATATCTTTGATGATCATCATCGAGGATTCTAATTTTTTTGAAGCTAACTTTGGGGTGGTCGAAGCCTCCCCAAGATTAGTGAGCTCCCTATACCTGTTATAAAATATGGTCGTAATCAAAATATTGGTACACATTTCAATTGGTTTTAGATTTCTTGAACTATTATTTGATAAAGATTCTTGTTGTTTCTAGTTGCTTACTTTTCTGTTCTTCAAATGGCCAAATTAGAGTTTCTAAATTAGGGTTTCGATTTTAAGTCCGTACGTACATGGCTTTCGCTCTTTTTCTTCAAAATTTCAGTCGAAATACTCGAATATAAACATTCCCCAAATATCGACCGTGACTTTTTAAGCATGTACCTACACCTTTATAGGATATACTTTTTCGAAATTTGGGTTGAAGTCATGGAATTTGAACATTCCATGCAACAATGTCGAAAAATATCGACCGTGACTTTACTTTTTATGCGCGTGCTTTGTCCTTGCTTTAAGTCAATTTTTATTTTTCTTTCGTATGCGAATTATATGTTGATATTGCATTGTTTCTTTCGTATTTAGCTGGTTTTATATCTGGTTAGTAGTTCTTCGGGTTATTCTTTCTTTTTCGTGTGTGTGATGTACATATGTGCTATAATGTCAAGATAAAAAGAGTAACATTTCATGTAAACAACCTAACCGGCTGCCCTTGGACATATAACTAAAGAAGTTTGATTTTTTGAACTGGTTTAATAACAGGTACAAAAAACGATGCAGTGTGCTCTTGAAAAAAGTAGTGAATTTCAGAAAGTTCCAGACAAAGGAAAGCAGTTATTAGAAGTAAAAATTCAGGAAGATAATTGTTCGAGAAGAATTAAGGTTCATAATTACGAAGATTTTATTTTCTTTGGTTTTGTTTTTGGTTTGCATAAAATTTTATGCTTGACTATTTTTTTTTTTTCAGGATTCTGAAGTTTCTTCTTTTGAATGGAGGAACTTTTTTGATTACAGGTAATTCTTTAGTAATACAATCGTTGACCTACGACATTGTTCTGTTTCTTTTTACCAATATTGAGAACTCGTTGATTATTATTTCTCGATTCGTGCGTGTCATCCTTGCATAGGGGGCATGCTAATCTGCTAATCTGCTAATCTTCCCCGTATTGCTCCAATTTAGCGGATGTCGTCAAAGGAACCTTGTTGATTATTATTCATTTACTTATTTGGTTTACTTTTTCAGATCTGCCGTCATTAGTATTCTTACACTGGAATCTGATGGGCTCTGGAGAATTGTTGCACTACCATTGCAAGGCCTAGATAGCTTGCATGTGAGCTGCCTGCCTCAAATGAATCAGTTTACAGCTGATAGAAAATTGGTGCACAACGGCCCTGCCTCTAATGGCACATACTCAGTCAATTCATTCAACTGTAGAAGCTTGTTGGAGTCGAATAAAAACTTATTGGTGGATAGTAAAGCATTTAAGTCGTCAAATAAAGCTTCCAGCAAATTCTCTTGGAGGAGTTCATGCTCCAGCTCTGCTTTGATATCAGGTGACTCTAGTGCAGTCTCTGACATCCCCATTGGTGAAGCTAAAATTCAGAGATATGGGAAGAAAAATTCAAGAAAGAAAGCAAAAAAGAGGGATATAGAATGTAAGAAGACATCTTCTGATTTTGTCTCTGCTGAAACAGAAGTCTCGTCCGAGGATTCTGCTCGTGGAAGTTCATTGTTAGAAGCTTTTGGAAATAATGGTTCAGATTGTAGAGATGGATCTGTTTTGTGTTTGACGGCACGAGAACCTTTCCCGTCAGATACTCGGGCCAGTAAAAATGATTTTAAACGGGATTCTGAGAGGATTATTCAGCCACTTGGAACCACAGATTCAATATCCTCTGAAATTGTTGAGGGGGATGCATCTGAGGTTCCACCTTCTGCAACAAAGAATTCTAGTGGGGATTATAATGGTTATGGATCTGAAAATCAGCCCCTTATCAAAGCACCTGGTTGTACCCGTTTCGATGGGGAAGTAGATCGAAAAGAAAGGCTATTTAATGGCTGTTGCAATGATTTTTGCTCTAAGGATTCTTTTGATAATAATTCCCCAGATTCTAACTGTGATAGTCATACCTTGAAATTAACTGAAAATGAGGGTTTTGGAATTGATCTGTTGGAAGGACAGAATTCCCCTTCTAGAGAGAATGATTATTCTCATCATAACTCCGTACGAGATGAAGTGGACGTTAATGCCGAAGCAGAGAAAGCTAATCATGGTATTCAGGGATGTACTGCTAGTGAAACGCGTTTGATTTTACCTGGAAAGAAAACTAAACAGAATAAAAAATTGTCTGGGAATTCTAGGACGAACAGATTTGGTGGTATGGGGAGTTCGCAACGGTGTACCGGGAAGGAAAACAGCCGTACTGTCTGGCAAAAGGTTCAAAAGAATAACAGTGGTGGATGTTGTGCACAGGTGGACCAGGTAAGTCCTCCTGTTAGCAAACAGTTAAAAGGCATATGTAATCCTGTTGGTGTGCAAACGCCGAAGGTCAAGGATAAAAAAACTGGGAATAGAAAACAACTGAAAGACAAATTTTCCAAGAGGTTGAAAAATAAGAATACTTCAGAACAAGATAAGATCTATCGTCCTAGTAAGAGTAGTAGTGGTAGTAATACTAATTCAATGGCTCACAATCGACCAAACGAAAGATTGGATATTCCAGCTATGGGATTTGACATAAGTAAATCAAGTAGCGGTTCAAGAGCTCCGTTTCAGAATGATTCTGCTGATAAATGCACGACTTCTGAATCGTCTGAAAGTACGCAGGTCTGTCTGGATGGGTCGATGTCAGACAAACTTATCTCCGATGGTTTGAATAATCAAAGAGTAGAGAATGAGTCCAGCACATCGCTCGGGTCATGCAGCTCCTTAAATCAGTCAAATCCGTTAAAGGCTCAGTCTCCTGTTTACGTCCCTCATCTTTTCTTTCAAGCAACGAAAGGAAGTTCACTTGCTGAACGCAGCAAGCACAGCAACCAATCTAGATCACCTCTTCAAAACTGGGTGCCAAGTGTGGCAGAGGGTTCCAGATTGACGACCGCGTTGGCCAGACCGGATTTTTCATCTCTGAAAGATGCAAATAAGCAACCTGCTGAGTTCGGTATTTCAGAAAAATCAATTCAAGAAAGTGTCGATTGCAACTTACTAGATCCTGTTTCTAATGTTATTGAGGCAATACAGCATTCTAGAGACGGAAATCATGATCCTCTAGAAAAGGAATGCGAGGCGCAGGAGTCGCACGGTCATGATACAAACGCATTACAGGATCGTAGGTGCGAGCTTGATGTGGATGAGCATTTTAATTGCAAATCCACATGTGGAGATGCAACAAGAATTGAACAGGTAGTGAATAGTGCATGTAAGGCACAATTGGCATTTGATGCTGTTCATCAAATTGCAGAGTTCGAAAGATTCCTTCATTTGTCCTCTCCTGTTATCAGCCAGAGACCCAACTTAAGAAGTTGTGAAATTTGCTCAAAAAATTCGCTAGGCGATGGGATACCGTGTAGCCACAAGACTGCCAACATTTCTTTGAGTTGCCTGTGGCAATGGTATGAAAAACATGGCAGCTATGGCTTAGAAGTAAAAGCCAATGGTCATGAAGGTTCAAATGGATTTGGTGCTGATAACTCTGAATTCCATGCATATTTTGTTCCATTTCTTTCGGCTGTTCAACTATTTAAGAGCCATAAAACTCATTCTGGAGCAACTACTTGTCCTGTGGGTTTAGATTCACGTGTAAGCGATATAAAAGCGAACGAGCTCCCAACTTCTCAACTTCCAATATTTTCAGTCCTTTTCCCCAAGCCTTGTACTGATGATGCCAACGTTCTCCAGGCCTGTAGTCAGCTTCATGGTTCAGAGGAACCTTTGGCTTCTGACAAGAGGAACTTTTCTGAACAATCTGTCGACTCAAATTTATCTGGAGAGTCGGAACTTATTTTCGAATATTTTGAGGAGGAACAACCTCAGCAGAGAAGGCCATTGTTTGATAAGTAATTACTCCTACGCCCTTTTTCGAAATTACTAATATGGTTTCGTTGTTTTCAACTCGGATCTTTGACTTTTTGTTATTGTTACTATTGTTATATAAGAAACAATAGGAGACTACAAAATGGGAGAGATCATAACCAAGTATATAATCCTTTTTTTACGGTCACCGAGAAATGGCCCTTCGGTAAGGGGTTGGGACTTTAGATGGGGTCAGAGTTCAGGTTCTAGGTCTAAACCTTGGAGTGGAAAGTTTAATACAGTCGTCGTAGTTTCTTGGAGTTGGCATGGGACCGTGGAAAATCTATCTGTGGATTCGTGGGGCGGGCTCGTTTCCATGGATCCGTAGAAGAAGTAGAAGAATAAATGATCATCATTCTCATTACTACACACCAATTAGAGGAATTCAGCTCCAAGAAACTCCACTTTTCTACTCCATCCGGCAGCATTTATGCCTTACAAGACTAGCATCGGCAAAATCTTCACAATTTATGAAGTAAAACTTGTTCCATAGTCAATATGAACTCAGAGTGGCCGTTGGCTTCAATTTAAATATATTCATTATCATTAGATCTTCCTTCTTTATCCTTAATCAATAGCTTTATCATAGTATGCTGATTTTAATTAATGTTTGCATACTTAATATAAGGATCTGAAAATTGCTGCATTTGTGGTTGCTAGCTGATAACTATTTGAATTGATGTCTATTCTATTGAATCAGAATACGTCAGCTGGTCAAGGGAGATGGATGTCTTCGAGGAAAAATATATGGGGATCCAACCGTGCTCGAGTCCGTTACTTTGAATGATCTGCACGCTGGATCATGGTTAGTTATGACCAAAATTCACAAGCTTTTGCTATATTTTCGTAGTCTACTGGATCATATGTGACCGAATTCTTAATGCATCGTTTACATCGTAAGAAATAATATGAAAGTCATTGAAGCAAGAAGAAGAGTGATGTAATTGTTTATGGTATTTCAGGTACTCAGTGGCATGGTATCCCATTTATAGGATACCGGATGGCAACCTTCGAGCTGCATTTTTGACTTACCACTCACTAGGACATTTCGTTTGTAGAACTTCCCAATCTAGCTCTTCAGAAACTGATTCTTGTATAGTATGTCCAGCTGTGGGTCTTCAAAGTCATAATGCACAGGTACAGTTTTGATACTCGCTACTTCATTTCAGCATGTTTTTGTTAGGAATCACGAACCTCCACAATAGTATGATATTGTCCATTTTGAGCATAAGTTTTCGTGGTTTTGCTTTTGGTTTCTCTACAAGGTCTCATATTAATGGAGATGTATTCCTTACTCATAAACCCATGATCAACCCCTTAATTAGTCGATGTGGGAGTCTTCTCCCACCAATCCTCAACAATCCTCCCCTCGAACAAAGTACACCATAGAGCCTCCCTTGAGGCCTATGGAGTCCTTGAATAGCCTCCCCTTAATTGAGGCTCGACTCCTTCTCTAGAGACCTCGAATAAAGTACACCCTTTGTTCGACCCCTTGAGTCACTTTTGACTACACCTTTAAGGCTCACAACTTATTTGTTCGACGTTTGAGGATTCTATTGACATGACTAAGTTAAGGATATGAATCTGATACCATGTTAGAAATCACGAACTTCCACAATGATGTGATATTGTCCACTTTGAGCATAAGTTCTTATTCCTTACTTATAAACATGTGATCAACCCCTTAATTAGCTGATATTGGACTCCTCTCCCAACAATCTTTAACAACTTTAACATCTGATGTGGTTGTGTGTATTGTTCAGCAAATTTTAAAGGAAACAAAAATAGAACACAAAAATAGAACATTTTTTTATGATAAAAATGTGGTAATTGATTAGAACTTTATTCTTGTCCATCTCATAGGCTAATTATGTATTCATGGAAATGGGTAGGCTCCATTCGACTATATGAATTGCTCGACTCATGTTCCTCGTTCAGCTACCATATACTTTTGTCTGATATCAATCTTTATTTTACATCAATAAATTGTGCTTTTGCTGCATTGCGTAAGGACTGATGTGCATCTTTCATAAACATTCTCTTTTTTACATGAGCAGAATGAATGCTGGTTCAAGCCAAGAAATAGTACGTCGACGTTTAATCCTCCCGGAGTCGTTGACGAACGCCTGAGGACGCTGGAAGAGACAGCATCCCTCATGGCGAGAGCCGTTGTTAAGAAAGGAAATCTCAACGCCAGAAACAGACATCCAGACTACGAGTTCTTCCTCTCACGACGATGCTAGTTCAGCAACCAGACGTCTTGTGCTTAGAACTTATCACAGGAATTTCTTTCCTTTTGTGAATACTCTTGAGAGTTCAGCTTAGGATGATAATAGGACCTAACCTCAAGTAGGATGTAAGCGCAGCTGATCTTAGTCTTTGTTTACAGTGCTTTGTTCATTTTCTGTGTTGTCTACTCTTTTAACTCTTCAGGCAGTGTAACTTCCTTCTTCCATCTGTTTATATTGATTTGTACTCAATTTTCTTCTCATGTAAGAATGAAAAATCTCCTGGGTTTATGGAGATTGTTTGCATTTTCTTGTTCTTATTCAGTTTTAGAATTGGTTCATTTGATACTATGCCACCGTATGGGTTTCAATGATGATAAGTAGTGCATAATTGGATAGTGGGTCGGGAAATTTCATCGGTGTGCATATAGATTTTCATGTAGGAGCAAACACCAGACCTTGTTTAAGGGGTATCTAAGGCCAAACTGTAGGTCACGTCATGTGACCTGCACTTAGTTGGTGGCTTATTAGACTTTTTCCTAGATCAAATCGAATCAGCTTGCCTTCTTGTTATCTGAAACCTTATTAATTCTAATTTGGACTCCTTTTACACTGAACTAGTTACCCAAGACTTGTTGGCCAATCGCTAATTGTTTGCATTTTCTTGTTATTCAGTTTTAGAATTGGTTCATTTGATACTATGCCACCATATGGATTTCAATGAGGAAAAGTAGTGCATAACTCGATAGTGGGTTGGAAAAAATTTCATCGATGTGCATACAGATTTTCATGTAGGAGCAAACACCAAACTCTGTTTAAGGGGTATCTTGCGAATGCTCGGGACGTAGTGCACAACCTTAAAAGGCAAAGGTTAAGCTGTAGGTCACGTGACCTGCACCTTGTTGGTAGCTTACTAGGCTTTTTCCTAGATTAAAGTGAATCAGCTCGTCTTCTTGTTATTTGAGACCTTATTAATTTTGATTCGGACTCCTTTTAAACTAAACTAATTACCCAAAACTTGACTAAGATCGGACTCCTTTTAAACTAAACTAATTACCCAAAACTTGTTGGTAAATTGTTAATTGTAAACAAAGACTAAGATCTGACCGTTCTGATCCTTTGCTGTTGAGAAAGTGCAGGAAGTAAATCAATAAATATTTTATGCAGTAATATTTTATTTTTCTTAAAAATAAAAATAAAATAATTGACCCAAAAACCTAAATCAAATATATTTTATACATGTACTGAATTATTGAACTATGCTATAAAAATTACATCTTTTAAAAATGTTATAACAACAATTTACTTGCGTATAAAAAAAATATTTTAATCAAATTATTGACTCTTTCAAGTTTTTTGGATTATTTTTTTCAAACGGTCAGTTCGAGTTTTTTATTTTTTTTCTTTTAAAAAACATAATTAATAGGTGTCAGTGGAATTTAATTTAAAATAATAATAATATTAATTTGTTGTCTCCAAGATCTTTGGCACTGTGGTCATATTCATTGGATTGCACGCATCTTTATGTAATGTGGGGCCCACGTTGCTTCTTCTTTTTCAGCTATTAATATTTAATTATGCCAATACGGTACCGTTTCCAGCTATCGAGGCACGTGTCCACTGTCTAAGGCTCCTTTTATTTAAGTCCAAATTAATATTGCAAGTAAATTTCTTAATAATATTATTATTTATGTTAAGTTATAAAAAATAAAATATTTTTATTTTTAAAAAATTTGTATTCTTTTACTTTAATCCACGTAAATATACCGTTTACCGTCATTAATTTTTCGTTTAATATTCTAATAAATTTAATAATTTTGAATTATACATTAAACGTCTATGAATATATTTGTAATAAATAAATAAAATTATTAAATTTCGTTGAACGAAAATCACGATAAAAATATTTTTACGAGAAAACAGACGAAAAATTAAAAGTTAAATTTTTAAAATTTTCCTAATGCTAAAATTGATGTTATTAAATTATTTGCTTTAATTAATTAATTAATTAATTTATTTATTTATTTATTGAATGAATTAATTGAAAAATTGTTTTTATGGCCTAAATTTATCCTTAATTATTTATAATTTAAAAAGAAAAAGAAAAGAGAATACAGAATCCAATCCATTCTATCCAATTTTGTACCGCGGGAAGTTGGAGGTCGATGCATTAACCCGAGCGAAGTGAAGAAATTTCTACGGGGCAAGTTGGCGAATCCTATCACTATCGAGATCATGGATTCCCTGAAATTCGCCGCCTTGGAAGTCAATCGGAGTATAATTTTGCCAATTTTTTTTGTCTCGTCTCGAATAAATTTCAATCCGCGAATCAATAGACAGCAACATCCTCAACATCTATACGGTTTTTGTGAATTCGACTTCTTTGTTTCATTTCATCAGCAGTTTCACTTCCTAGCTCTGATTCCAACCTCTAAGTCGTCGATTTGAAGTCACTATGGAGGAGAAAGGAGTTGAGGATGATGTAGTGAAGCGTTTGGATTGTGAACGCGATCCAAATCAGAAGAACAGGCAGAGATTTGGGGGAGTAGGTGGAGTACTGTCGATCGAGCAGTTCTTTGAAGATCAAGAAGTTCCTTCATGGAGGAAGCAGCTAACATTTAGGGCTTTTTTCGTCAGTTTTTGGTTGAGCATTTTGTTCAGCGTTATTGTAATGAAACTCAATCTAACCACTGGCATTATACCTTCACTCAACGTATCTGCTGGTCTGTTAGGATTTTTCTTCGTCAAATCATGGACGAAATTTTTGGAGAGATCAGGCTTCTTGAGGCAGCCTTTCACCAGGCAGGAGAACACCGTCATCCAAACCTGCGTTGTTGCCTCGTCTGGCATCGCTTTCAGCGGTTTGTCTCTTATCCATTTTCATTCACTGGTCGTAGATTATTGTTTACACTTGATGTGGACGGGGAAACAGAGTTCGATTTCAAGCTTTCATTACCGTTCTTTTTTCATTTCTTTTTATGCGTTCTTAGCGCAGATTCTTGCGTACTTTTATGGTCAAATTTCTTCTAATGGGAGGTCTGATAATTGTGACTGCTGTCAAACCTGTTTGGGGTGAAGAATGTTTGCCGTTTGCTTGTAATTAACTTTATATTTTTATGGGCGTGATCTTGTTTTTGTTATTTGTTTCTTCTAATGGAAGTTGTTGCAACTTGCACCAAAACAATCAGAAAAACTTTCTTCCAATATAAGTACGTTTATATCTCATCTCTGACCATTCCTTGGAAGATCAGCTACTTTTACTGCACTTTTTCCTTGGTTTTTCATCACCATGAGAGGAGCTTTTATCATCCATCCTCTTTCAATTGAAGAATTTTTTTTTTTTTTTTTCTCATTTGTCCAGAATTCTGTGATACTTTCTTCATTGCTACACTTTGATCTGAGAAATGAAATAGGAGACCAGTTTACTAAGGCTATTTGTGTGATGTCCCATTGGTTGGGGAGGAGAACAAAACACCCTTTATAAGGGTGTGGAAATCTTCCCCTAGTAGACGCCTTTTAAAGCCTTGAGAGGAAGTCCGAAAGGGAAAGCGGAAAGAGAACAATATTTGCTAGTAGTGGGCTTGAGCCGTTACAAATGGTATCAGAGTCAGACGCCGGACGATGTGCCAGCCTTCTCGCTGTTCCCCGAAGAGGGGTAGACACGAGGTGGTGTGCCAGTAAGGATGCTGGGCCCCAAAGGGGGTGGATTTGGCGAGGGTCCCACATCGAGGACGCTGGGTCCCGAAGGGGGTGAATTGTGATGTCCCACATTGGTTGGGGAGGAGAACAAAACACCCTTTATAAGGGTGTGGAAACCTTCCCTAGCAGATGCGTTTTAAAGCCTTGAGGGAAAGCCCAAAGGGCACAATATCTGCTAGCAGTAGGCTTGGGCCGTTACGGCTTCCAAGAAGTAAAATTTTATTTGAGATTGATATCTGTTTCTGGTGTGGGAGAATCCGGTAGACTATTATTCCACATCATTAGAAATGATAAACATCCATAGACAGATTTCTAACTAATTCCTGATTTGTGTTAGACTAATTTGTATCTTGTGTTTTCTTTTTTTCTATTGACAGGAGGTTTTGGAAGTTACTTATTTGGAATGAGCGAACGGATTGCTCATAAATCATCAGGCAGTAAAGATTTCAAAGATCCATCATTAGGATGGATGATTGGGTTTCTATTTGTTGTTAGCTTTCTTGGCCTTTTCTCGGTTGTACCCTTGCGAAAGGTATGCTGCCACGTTGCGAGTTTCAAAGTAATTATAAAAAAAATCAGTTTAGTAGTACAACTAAAGCTTCAAAGTTGGTTTTATCCCAAAATAAGCTGTGAAAACTTTAGTGCAACAGAAATTAATGTGGAGACCTTATTGTTCTTAGATTCTTGATGGTATATTCTGTGATTAAAAAACACTTAAAACTATTTCTAGATATTTATGTTTCGTTTAACAAGTTGATGTTGCAATGCAATACAATGTTGACTTGACATTATCCATGATCATCTTGATCACTTTGGCCTCTGATTAATTGCAGATCATGGTCATAGACTTCAAATTAACTTATCCAAGTGGTACTGCAACTGCTCATTTGATTAATAGTTTCCATACTCCCCGAGGAGCTGCACTAGCAAAGTAATGTGCTTTCATATATGATAAATTATAATCATATATAAGTGAAGTCACTCTAATGTATACTATATTTTTGCCTGATCTTACAGGAAGCAGGTGAAAATGCTTGGCAGATTTTTCTCTGTGAGCTTCTTGTGGGGCTTTTTTCAATGGTTCTTTATGACTGCAGATGGTTGTGGGTTTGCACACTTTCCAACGTTCGGGCTCAAAGCATATGCAAACAAGTATAACATATTTCTAATTCCTCCACTTTGATTTTTTGGCTGATCCTTCTAAGTTAGTGTTGTTTCAATGAACATGATTGCTATATCTTTTATATATTCCTTCTTCGTCAACATACGAAGATTTAAAGTTTCCAAGCATAAAATATTGTGAGATACTACATCGGTTGGGGAGGAAAACGAAACACTCTTTATAAGAGTGTGGAAACCTCTCCCCAGTAGACACGTTTTAAAAACCTTGAGGGGAAGCTCGAAAGGGAAAGCTCAAAGAGGACAATATCTACTGTCGGTGGGTTTGGGCCGTTACAATTGGTATCAGAGCCAGACACTGAGCGATGTGCCAGCGAGGAGGCTGAGCACCGGAGGGGGGGTGGACACGAGGAGGTGTGCCAGTAAGGATGCTGGACCTCGAAGGGGGGTGGATTTGGGAGGTCCCACATCGATTGGAGAAGGGAACGAGTGCCAACGAGAACGCTGAGTCTCAAAGGGGTGTGGATTGTGAGACCCCACATCAGTTGGGGAGGAGAACGAAACACCCTTTATAAGGGTGTGGAAACCTCTCCGGTTTTAAAAACCTCAAGGGGAAGCCCAAAAGGGAAAGCTTAAAGAGGACAATATCTGCTAGCGGATGGCTTGGGCCGTTACAAATATATTCTTGCAATGTCAAGATATTGTAATATGTGGATCACTGTGTTCCTCTGGTTAATATGTAGGTTTTACTTTGACTTCTCAGCAACATATATTGGAGTAGGGATGATTTGCCCCCACATAATAAATGTATCTGTGCTTGTTGGAGGAATTATCTCTTGGGGCATAATGTGGCCTCTCATAGAAGAAAAAAAAGGTCAATGGTATAGTGAGAAATTGAGCTCAGACGACCTAAGTGGACTTGAAGGTTACAAGGTGAGATCTTCCATCTTAAACAAGCATACTATCTTTCTCCTAAAAAAGATCTCTTAAAGGGAACTTATTTTGACATTGATCTCAGGTATTTATAGCAATAGCCATAATTCTTGGTGATGGCCTGTACAACTTCTTCAAGGTATTGACTCGGACCCTCTCGGGCTTGCTCCACCAACTTCGACACAAAAGAGATACCGAAGAGTTATCCTCGGAAAATTCATCCAGGTCTGAGTTATCTTATGACGATGAACGAAGGAAACAACTTTTTCTAAAGGATCAAATACCAATCTGGTTTGCCATTGGAGGCTATGTTGTGATTGCTGTAGTGTCGATTAATACTCTTCCGCACATTTTTACCCAGCTGAAGTGGTATTATATCTTGGTCATCTACATCTTTGCTCCTGTCTTGGCCTTCTGTAATGCATATGGATGTGGACTCACGGATTGGTCTCTGGCATCCACCTATGGAAAGCTTGCCATTTTCACCATTGGTGCCTGGGCTGGACCTTTGCATGGGGGCGTTGTTGCTGGTCTATCAGCTTGTGGGGTCTTGATGAATATTGTCTCCACTGCCTCTGACCTAATGCAGGATTTCAAGACTGGCTATCTAACTTTGGCTTCACCTCGATCCATGTTTGTCAGCCAAGTAGTAGGCACAACAATGGGCTGCATTATTTCCCCTTGTGTCTTTTGGCTCTTTTACAAGGCATTTGATGATCTTGGTCTTCCAACTGGTGAATACACTGCCCCTAATGCAGTTCTTTTTCGCAACATGGCCGTGTTAGGTGTTGAAGGCGTCTCGAGTCTACCAAAGAATTGTATGACCTTATGTTACGTGTTCTTTGCCACCTCCATTTTGATTAACTTGATTAAAGACTTGATACCAAAGAAGTGGGCAAGGTTCATTCCTCTACCAATGGCAATGGCAATACCATTCTATATAGGGCCATACTTCACAATTGATATGAGCCTTGGAAGTCTGATATTGTTTGTGTGGCAGAAGCTAAACAAAACCAAGGCCGATGCCTTTGGTCCAGCTGTCGCATCGGGTTTGATATGTGGGGACGGGATTTGGACTTTGCCGAGTTCAATTCTGGCTCTAGCGGGAGTCAAGGCACCAATATGCATGAAGTTCCTATCAAGCTCAAACAACGCAAAAGTAGATAAGTTCCTAAGCTCGTCCATCTGAAATTTCGAGTTTTTTTTTTTTATTTTTTTATATTTTTTAAATTTCTCTGTAGCTTTGTGGTAGCTATATTCATCTCTATAGGCTCCGTCCTCCTTTTGGTTTGTTTATGTTGTAAAAGAGCCTCTTATTTTAGCTTCTTTGGGGCATTGGAGGGCAAGGGTTCATTCTGTTGATCGGTAGATAGAAAGTGGGATAAGTAGGTAAAATTTTACCAGACAATGATGAAAAATATGGTCTTGTTGTGTCATGTATTTTTGCTGCATAGAACAGTGAAAAAAAAAAAAAAATCTTATTTACGTATAAGTGTGATTTCTGGGATAGGATTGTCTTCTTGTTAGCTTACGTTTTCAAATATTGTAATCATCCAATAAAATTTTATAAATACTCTAAATGCATATGTAAAGGACGAAACATAAAAGTGAAATACGTTTTTCCTCTGTGTCCTACCAATTGCATAAGTCCGAAGTTCGAGAGTAGCTCTTCCCTTCTTTCTTTAGGGTAAGGAAGTCTCTCAAGCTTGTAGAGATCAAGTACGTTCTTCCTCTGTGTTCTACTAATTGCGTAAGTTAGAGAGTAGCTCTTCCCTTCTTTCTTTCAGGCATAGAGGTCTCTCGAGCCTGTAGTTTGTTGCTATTGCCCGAGCAACAATCGAAGAGGCCAATTGGACGAGTAGCTTAATGTTTAAAAGCAACTTCAAGTAACACATACATGAATAGTTTGTCAAATAGACCCTTTTATGGGTTGGACCCTCACATGGAGAAGAAATTGTTGGTCAAGATGTTGTGGAAATTACCTCATTACTTGATATACTATCAGATCTTAATATCTAATAATACTCGTAAATATTGTTAAGGTCTAAATTTAACATAAAATATAGAAAACTTCATAATACCATAATACATACATACAATACAGACAATTGAGAGTTTATAAATTGCATACAAATCTTGTGGATACTTTTGAACTTTTAAGCTGAAAATTTCCCCTAAACCCAAATCGTTGCGCCTTTCATGCGGGTCGGAACTTATCCGACAAGGAATTTCGCTACCTTAGGACCGTTATAGTTGCGGCCGCCGTTCACAAGAAAAGGGTAACAGTTTCTCTCTGGTATATCAAAAACAGAATTTTACATGACTAACAATATGGTAAAAACTTGACTTCAATATTATTTTATGGTTAAATCTCTTTAATTTCAGTATGCCAGCAGCTTTTCAAAGAAACTGGTAGAGCATTCTCTTACTTTGAATATGATAACCTCTGCAATGCATCCTAGCTGCTGCTGCGGCTTACCATTGTAGAATGTAACGACCTCAACTTGTCCAATCTTCATCAGTGTCCTAAATGACAAGCAAAACTGTGAGTAAAACTGTGCAAGATCCTAATCTAATATTCATACAAGAAACTCAAGGAATATGGTCAGTTAAAACTATTTATTCAGTCCCTGAATGATTGATTTCATCTTATAACGAACACTTCAATCGAACCACATGCATTGCATCCAAGAAGTCAATGATAATGTCGACGCTTTTTGGTGATCATGATCGAGAACTATATTTAGGCATGTGGAGAACATGTTTTGTTCTTAACTTTACATGAAATAGACTATATTGACGACTTTTCGACAAACATGGTGTGAGGCACGATAATAAGAAGATTACATGAGGTAGGGGTTAGGCCACATAATTTATAGTTAAAAGAGTGAAATGAGAAATTACTAATATGTACTACTACTAGCAAAAGAGTAGTTCAGCCAAATAATTACATCAGACTCCAAAATGAGTACAAACCTATGGCCCAACTAACTTCCAATCCAATATTCTGGAAATCATGGGAGAAGTATGCAGATGGCTATATAATAGGTAGTGAACACTTACCTCTTGAGAGCTCGACAACTCTTCAATTTCGTCTTCAACCTACAAGATAAAGATAAGCCATATTTAGCATACAATGATCATTTCATACCACACTCAAGTGAATGGCAAAAGGAAGTAGATTCTACGTAGTTACAAATTCAGAGAGTAATAAAATTTAAAACCCTCACTTATAACATGATGAGGCAAGTTTTCTAGAGCCTTAAACAAAAGAAGGAATGGCCACTAAGATTCTCTCTAGTGAGAAATTTGTTAGGGAGTCTCGGCATAAGGTCCATGAGGCAAACAAACAACGCCCTTAAAATGGTTGTGGAGGTTCACTCGAGAAGAAAACGTCTGTGGAGAAGAGAAATCGAGTCTTTAAGGCTGTGAGCCCCTCGGGTGGCTATCCCTTGCTCCTAAAGGTGCCTCCAAAACTAGACATTGGGTGGTGGAGATTGCTAAAAAAAGTGTTCTGTTAGTCAACCATGCGAGTTTTAAAGTTAATTGTGGTGAAATAATCGAGTTTTGTGTGACAAGTGGGTGTTGGAACGCGGAGCAGAATGATCGGGACCTTGGTTTTAGAAGGAGCATTTTTTAGAGTTTGATAGCTGGTTGGGTTTGATCTCTGTGATTGATTTGATTAGGCTGGGGGAAGGAGTTGATAAAGCTTACTGGTCTTTCGAGAAGTCGGGTTTCTTCACTACACAGTCAGCTTTCTTGAAACGATCTGAAACTGGCCCGAAGCTTAATACTATTTTGATTAGTTTGATTTGGAAACCACCAGCAGCTAAGTTCATTTCTATTAAGATACTTCTGGTCGTTGCAGCCATAAGTTAATAACGCAACAAATCATTTAAAAGAACAATTTGTACAAATGGCACTAATACCTCATATTCTGTATCCTTCCTCGTGACTTCTCCTCCTGCAAATTCAAAGAGCAGCTATACATCAATTGACCATGTAAAACACGATATATAAACTCAATCAGCTCAGGGTGATTATAAAGCTACACTAGGTAACTAAAGAACCCAAATTTGTATGAACCGACTCCGAATATAAGTACTTACCCCTAGGAGAATCGGATGGAAACTTAAAAGTATGTATTATATGTAGCGATTAGACAGCAAACGAAAATTGGTCGGAATACAAAATGCACATCTATCTTGTGGAATTGAAAAACTACTATTAGATCTACTACAAATTCTTAGCAAGCTAATTATGACAATATATAAGCTTGTTTGAGAAATAACTGAAGTAAATAGAGAGAGCATGCGAGATTGACCATCGTCTTGAACCCGGACAACCCTCCTTTTCCTTGATCCTTCGTCCTGAAAAATACAAAACGATCCATTATGGTTATTTCCCGGAGAATAAAAAAAAAATTATAAGATGTATCACCTGGTCAATCTTTCGCTTTGAACCAGAAAGCTGCACCTTTTGGGCAGAAACTGTAGAAAACCAAAATTTCAGATTTTGATGTTATTGTAGTATTCTCATGATCATGATAATAAAATCAATGACGAAAATTAGAACCTTTAGATGTTGAAGATCTCTTTGACCTTCTTGGTGTCCTCTGAAAACAGTAAGCATTCATTGTAAATAAATATGAACCTTAAAGATACGACATTTTGGAGGATTTATTGGCGAAAGATCAAGAGATTTATGCAGTTTCATCAGTAAATGGATTCGAAACCGCAACCTATCTCGACATATTTAATTGAAGGACTTCAGATATTACCTTCTCCTCCACTTTCTTGAACAAACTATGTAGAGTAGGCTGGACGAGTATACCACGATTACTACTCTGAGCATTTCCCTTAGCCCGAGAACTTCTTTTAGTCTTAGAAATTGATTCTTGATCACCTTGAAGAATTGGAGATTTTTCTACAGCATCTACATCTTTAGAATCAAGAGAGACCTCTTCCGTCTGTAGTAATCAATTAAGAGCAACAAGTATGAAAGTTAAGATTGAATCAACAGAAATTGAAAGCTGCAGAGATGAGAAAATGAATTAAAACAAACTACTCAAGAATTATGAACAGGACATTTTCACTAGCATGATCTCCGATTGAAGGTTCATGTTTGACAACATTCTTTTCTTCCCCTTCAGACAAATCATCGCAAGTGCCAGCAGACTCATCCTCAGAAGAAGCCTCTGCAAAACTTGACAAGAAAAGGAAATAAATTTAACAATGAAATTATTTTGCTCGACAGAAACACAAAAACATGGTCAGTTGAATTAACTGAAATAAGCTTCAACACGAATAGGAATATTGGGAATCAAGAAGTTGCAGTTAACTCATATTTGAACTGTGAACTTGTTCAAAAACTATTTGTCTACCAACCTGAGAAAAAATGGATTCAATAATTCAGTTGGTTGGTTCATGCTTGTATAGCCTTGTAAGAATTATAGATACAAAGCAATTTACTACTGTCTAGCAATCAGCATGACCTGAATGATGAAGGGAAAGAATCTGAAAGTCTGAACGGTCTTAAGGTAGTTGAGCTCAAGAAACATCTAGGATCAATGCAGTTTCATTCGTCCACTTTACCTAGAGTATGTGTAGTTATTACTCGACACGGGCAATGCCATCAATCTAGATGCTATTTGTACTGATAGCCTTCCCAATTTCTACTTTGCCTCTGCCTATTTCCCATACCGTAAATTGATCCTACAACGTTTAGGAATAATAGAAGACTGTAGAAATGGATATAATGATACCACAATGGTGCAAAGTTGTGGTAATTTCTCCAAGAATGTGAAGAACTTAACGTGGACATTTCTTTAAGGAAACTAATTTTCTTCATTAACAAAATACATAACTCAAGGCAAAAGCCTCCCGAAAGCCAAAGTTAAAAAGGCTCCCCAATTAGCTAAGATCATAGAAATGAAAAGATGATTGAAAAAATGTTTAAAACTAGGACTGTTAGTAATGGTATTATCAATTATTAATTCTTTTTATAAGAGGTATATTAATAATTAGTAAATGAGCTTTATAGGGAACAGTAAGCCTCTCGAATTCTTGGTAAACCTATGTATTTTCCTTTGATATGGTAACACATTTTAATGGCTAGTTTCTTAATTTCCAATCGCAGTCTCAGCTTCAGGAAACATCAGAAGCTTAATAGGTGACTATGAAATAATAAGATCCCTCGCTACCTCTCAAGAGTTTTCCATTTCTTGAAGACAATTTCTTCCCGACCAAACCCCTCAAAAAACAGCAAACACCACAAACCTATAGAACGCACCTAAGAAAATCCAAGACAAGCTAAAACCCTGTGGAACTCTTTGAAAAATAGATTTTAAAGTTCAAACTTATAAAAGCATAAATCAAGTGCCAAACATGGGTCATGCAGCATAATATTCTACCAATCCTAGAATGGACAGCTGATGAAATGACATTTGATGCAAAAAATTATTTGACAAGAAACCCTATTGCTTTCTGCCTTATTGATAATAATATAACATTCACACAGTAACAATATATGCAACGGGTAATACTTGAATACTTTTCCAGCAGATCTTTCAGAATGTCTAACTGGTGTAGTCTTTATAGGAGTTGTCATGTTGTCTTCGAGGTCTACTAAGTCGTCTCCATGTTCTCCTTTAAGGGAGTTTTCTTCAACACGGTTGATTCCCTTCTTTTGAGCACTCGGCTTAATCGTAGTGACAACACCAGCACCACCATTAAAGTCATATTCACCACATTGTACCTGACATATAAGAGCTAGAAGTTGGAAAATTTTCTGAACCAAATAAAACAGTGCAGACCCACCAAAGCAACCATACAAGAAGCTTCATATATTGTAACGGCCCAGACCCATCGCTAGCAGATATTGTCCTCTTTGGGCTTTCCCTCAAGGTTTTTAAAACGCGTCTACTAGGGAGAGGTTTCCACACCCTTATAAAGGGTGTTTCGTTCTTCTCCCCAACCAATGGATTGTGATATCCCACATTGGTTGGGGAGGAGGATGAAACACCCATTATAAGGGTGTGGAAACCTTTTCCTAGAAGACGCATAATGGGGAAGCCCATAAGGGAAAGTCCAGAAGTGAAAACCCAAAGAGGACAGTATCTGGATGAGCACCGGTTCCCCTGTGTAACTCTGAAAAACGCGTTTTAAAGCCTTGAGGGGAAGCCCGAAAGGGAAAACCCAAAGCAGACAATATCTGCTAGTGGTGGGTTTGGGCGGTTACATATATAATCCTCCATAGAAAGATATGGCACTAGAATATATACAATTATTCTAGCTAATTACAAGTGGTAAAAGCGGACTAAAGGAAAAATATATATAGTAAGAAAAATCCACAGGACTGGAAGAACAAGTACATAAATATGGACCAAACAGTAATCTAGAGCAATGATATTGACCAGCCCAACGGATAACTTCAGTATAAAAACATAATAAGAAAATTAGAAATAGTAAATTAGGTTTCTTAAAACAATAAAATCAGCTTCATGGAGGTCCCAAGTAGAGTTACTAGTTAAAAACCATGAACTTTACGAAACAGCGACTGTTTTTAACAGTAAGGACTCTGCCCAGTTAAGTTTCTTACTTTTTTGCTAGATGGTCAATCAAGGAAATTAAAAAGTTTAGACAACAAAAATTATTGTCCTCTCACAGCATAAATTATTCTGTGACTCTCAGAAGAGGATGCATTTCCACTCTTCTGCTCCATAAATGATCTTGAGAATCGAGATTGTTGATACCAAAATTTGGTCCTTTGCTGTGGTTAAACTTTACCCAATAGAGATCCTTGCAATAATTTTACACCGGAATAGTAGGAGTACTCGAGAAACCATAAGGAGATTGCACTTTAAGAACCTAAAAATTATCCAAAAACTTACCATAGACAATTCTTTCGGAAAATCGAGACGAGCCTCCTCTCGATTTTCATCTTTTGTTCCAATCCACCATGCATCAGAAAAGACAATCTGCAGTCAGAGAAAAGAAGGCTTCTTTAAATACCAAGAAAACGAAGTGTTTACACCAGAACAGTGTTAAACTAGACATTTGACAGTGAATTTTTTCTGGGGATTTTTTTTTTAAATTTTTTTATAGTGACTAACCATATTATCAAAGTAATCTTCACATGTCACATTCTTTCCTCCTCTAGAAAACTGCAAAGTCAAATATCTGTTCTTCGGATACATTATAGTTCCAAACAACTTCATACGTCCCTGAAAGGCAAAAGAAATAGAAGTCAGAACGACTCCACCACTTGATTCTTAATGGCCACAAAACATCTACAATCAGCATTCAAGAAATAAATCAATGGATATTTGCGGAAAGTATAGGAAAGCAATTTACACCTCAAAATAAGGCGAAAGTAAATAATAAGCCAATAACAACAAAGACCATCATAAATTTAACTCACTTTAAAGCTATAATGGTCAAATGAGTTTATCTAGGACTCAAATGCTGAGCCCAGCATCTCATTTTCTCTTATTAAGCTCAAACTGATACACAAGAAGAAAAAATATCATTGGAGATATGAGTTAAGTAAAACAATGATTAATTAGATTGTAAATTAGTTTTATTGAATACTGATAATTATAGAACGACTGATAGATAATGTGATATTAATCACGACTTATCGCTAAAATACAAACTTCAAAGTAACCAAATAATTTTATTTACATTAAAAAAAATAATCATGTGGTCTCTCTAGAACTCGAAGACATGGTTGTACAACCTATAGAACAAATCTTGTTCATGTAAGGTCATGGTTGAAAGCTGGTTCTTCAATTTTGCAGTGTTGACTAATCAAATATACTTCACTGATCAATAATTGAATGACATTACTCAGCAGTTTCCAAACCCATTATGCTTCGATTCAACAATAAAGAGATTTATCACTCGATTAGGTCTTCAAATGCGAGGGGAATAACAAAATTGTTGACTGGGATTTGCAACTTCCAATAATCCACCTTCTCTTGAATCTCACAAATCTAGTAGATTAAATTATGGATTATAATTTATTGTGCCAAAAAATATGTTTCCTTCTTGCTTAATATCTACACTTCCAATTATCATTTTACCTTACCAACTAGAGTTTGATCTCACTCCATAGGCTCCATTGAGTTAGCAATGGCAGGGCATGTTACAATGCTTATCCTTACCCTTTAGATTTGTGAAAACAGTATCTAGATCGTCCCCTAGAAACCATTGTTCATAATAAATTTGTTATTATCTATTCGATGCAGCTTTAATTTTGATCTCCTATACTCTCTGTCTTTTCTTAGTTCAGGACACCCATGCTTCCAAGTTTATCATAGCTATTCCCACGAAAAATACAATTAATCATGGCCACCCAGAAGGCAATAAGGACGCATTGAAGAAACGTGGGAGAAACCTGAGTGTTGGCTCGGACCATCGATCAAACGCATTAGAAGTAGTAGAAAATTACAAACAACAGCCTAATACGCAGACTACGACATCATTTTATACTGAATAAGCACCTCCAATCATACTAAAAACGAGAACCAGTATGGAAAAGAAAGCGAAGAAGACTGTAGAAACCTTTTAAATCAGATAGAAACAGAAAGGGAAAAGACAAACCTGAGGAAATTCGAGATAGAGAATGGGATTCTTGGATCCCAAATCCTTGAGCTCACCAATCTTGCCTCCACTGACGGGGGCGAGCAAGCCTGAAAACGAGAAGAGGAACCTGTTCTTTCGGTGAGATTTCTTGACAATGTCTTTGCCATTGTGCTTCAGAACGGTTGCGGAAGGACACAGACATGCTTGGGGCTTTGCCTGAGTTCCTGAAAGTAGATTATTGGAAAATGCGAGCTTCTTAAGCCGCTTTCGCGCTGCAATCTCCGGTTCGAGCTCTGCGTTCGCTTTGTTCGTCTTCGAAGACGATGATCCTCGCGCCATTTCTGATGATGGTAGTGGGCTGCAGACCCACTGGTCTATTCTCGGATCCCTCGAGCCTTCTTTCCTCTNTTTTTTTTTTTTTTTTTTTTTTTTTTTTTTTTTTTTTTTTTTTTTTTTTTGTGGTTAAAAATCATTCGTTAAATTCTAAAAAAATATGCCTTCTTTATTTAAAACCCTTAAAAATTATAATATTACCATCAACATTTTTTNTTTTTTTTTTTTTTTTTTTGTTATAAAACTATGGATAAAATACGGCTAAAATGTTTAATATAAACTCAATGCATTTTAATGTGGATTTTTTTAGAATTAATGTTTTAGTCTATTTTTACATTATTTTAACAATATTTTTCACGAACATGTAATAATTGAGGATGTTCGTATGATTCGATGGGCCAAATAACTATAATATAAACAATAAAGGTTGGATTGGATTTGATTTTTGTTTGGCATGGCATATGTTTGATAAATTAAGTTCTATTTATGAATGGAAACTTTACCGTTCTAAAATAATTTTAAACAAATGTATAATTGGATGGACGACCCAACCCAACTAAACCTGAAAAAATAGGTTGCTCAAGTACAAAAATTCGGATTGGTTCGTCCTAATCAATTAAACTTGAAAAATAGATCAGTTGTGTCGTCCGCTTGAACCTGGTTCATAACCGAACCCAACTCGAAATTTCGTTTTTCCAACCCCTATTCCTTCAACACCAATTTGAATTTTTTTTAAACTATTTATTAGTAGTATTATTATTTTAATTTGATGTTCTAAAGAATTGTATATCAAATTACATAAAACGAAGCCCAAAGTTGAAGCCCACGGGCCCAAAAATGGAAGGCAACGGGCCCAAGATGGGAGGCAACGGGCCAAACAGAAGGCACAATCATCCAAAAACGGAAGGCCCAGAAAACAATAAGCCCAAACCGTAACGACGGAACGGGCATCCAAACCCAACCAGCGTGGAGTTGAAGCCCACGGGCCCAAAATTGAAGGCATTGGCCCAAACAGAAGGCCCAATCATCCAAAAAAAGAAGGCCCAGAAAATAATAAGCCCAAACCGTAACGACGGAACGGGCAGCCAAACCCAAGCAGCGTGGAGAAACTAGAAAGGGAGAATTCAAAGAGGGGAAGCGAGGCAGAGAAGAAGGAAAAAGAAAAGGAAACAAGTAAAAGGGAAAGGAAAGAAAGAGCGAGAGAGGAGGCGAGTGCGGAGGAGGAAAAATATTCCTGAGTTCGTTATACTCTGAACAAGGCGGCTGCGCCCAACAGAGAATCGAATCGAATCGAAGTAACGCGATGGGTTGTCAAGCCGTTGCCAAGCTCATAGGGTCGGCCATTAATCGAAAAGCTTCTTCTTCTTCATCTTCATCATCCTCTGTGTTTTCGCAGGCGGCGTCGCAGATTCGGCATTACGCAGCTGCACCGCCACCACCGCCGGCGGTATTCGTAGATAAAAACACTCGCGTCATATGTCAAGGGATCACTGGTAAAAACGGTACCTTCCACACTGAGCAGGCAATCGAATATGGCACGAAAATGGTATTTCTCTTGTTCCATAGTGCAGCGTGATGTCTTTTAATCTCAAGATTTACGTTATTAAATTTTTAGAATGATTTCCGCTGTTCATAGACTTTATTGAAAATCTTTCTCCCCAGTAATTTCCCGCTTTCCGTCCCAGAAATGGGAAGGTATTTCGAAATGATTGCTTCACGATCCTTAATCATCTGATAGAACAGAACAGTGTGACACTACTATAGATTTGATCTGCAATTCAATTTGGCTGTAGAAAACCACAGGATGTGACGGATCTGGCTTTATGTCGGACAGCGAATTTACTCGTTATACAGATTTAGAAATGAACTTGGGACCCAAAAGGCGAGAGCTGTGAGAACGATAGTTCATTAAAAATGCTTTTTGACGGGCCATGTCGCCTCTTAATTGCAAGTATTGGCTTGTTTCTCGTGACCTATGTGCAACTTTTGTCTCCGTACTTAAGCTCATGGGATCTGCACTAAACAGTGTTTTATTTAAATGTAAATTTGGTTGCAATTTTTTCTTCTTTTATCTGCCTATCTACACAGTATAATCTGACATTCAAAGCCTGGGATTCCTTCAGTTTTCTCTTTTATTGGTTCCTGATTTTCCTCAGTTTCTTATTGTTCATCAACGGTTTTTTGATAAAAGTGGAGATCATCAGTTTTTAAGCCATGCTATTTGTTGAATTAGGTTGGTGGTGTAACGCCAAAGAAGGGTGGAACCGAACACTTGGGACTTCCTGTTTTTAACACAGTTGCTGAAGCCAAAGCTGAAACGAAGGCCAATGCATCAGTAATTTATGTCCCTCCGCCGTTTGCTGCAGCAGCTATCTTGGAGGCGATGGAAGCTGAGCTAGATCTTGTAGTTTGTATAACGGAAGGGGTCCCACAGCATGATATGGTAAGTGAAAATTGACATATGCCTGCCTGGATTCGTTCATATGCTTTGCAGTACAGAAGAATTTGCAATCTATTTGGAACATTTCATTACAGAGTGTGTGCCCTTTTTATTTGTGAAAGTACTAATTGTTTGTATCTAGAAAATGGCAACTTATGATGTGTGAAAAGTTTGTGGGATGGCCAAACTAACAGAGGGTGAGATAAAAGAGGCAAATTAAAAGATGAAGGAAAAAAGAACCCTGAATGTTACTAATAAAAGGAACGGGTAATTGAAGAAAGTCTTAAAGTGTGAAACTAAAGGTAGGTTTTGGATAAATCTAATGCATGAACATTTAGGATAGCGACTAGTGTCTCAATCCACAAAAGATGTTAAACAAGAGGCCCCAGGACCAGAAAGTAGATTTCGTTGATACCATATTAATGAACGATGTACAAAACTAGTTTTGTACTTAGATTATAAGCCAAAGAAGAAGCTACATCATGGCTGGTTAACTGGAATGGTAGAAGATGGGTCACCTATGTCATATGACAATAATTAAAATTTACTTTCGTTTTTATACAAAAGGCATTCGACAATAATCTACAAGATTAGCTTGTTATTGGATTATAAGCGAAAAGGAACAAAACAAGAGGCTACTGTCGCCTCTGTTAGCTGGAATGGAAAAGGAAAAGTCATTATACCATATGACAATAATCTATATTTACTATCATATTTTAGAGTTAATTGAAATGATAGCCCTATTGTACCCTCCGATTTGTTTCTTGAATGGACATGCCCTGTTCCAGATAACTAGCTACAGTAGTGATTGAAAGTAGTTCTATTGAAATGTTTGCTTGTTTAGATTTTGTACTTCAAGCTAAAATTGTTTTAACAGTTCTATTACGTACCTGTTGACTATTTGTTCTGATTAAAACAGTGTCTGAGTTAGTTCATTCAACCTCCTAATCAAAACGCTAAACAAATCTAATATGTACGAATTTCAGGTAAGAGTTAAGGCTGCTTTAAACAGACAATCTAAAACTAGGTTGATTGGCCCTAACTGCCCTGGTATTATCAAGCCTGGAGAGTGTAAAATTGGAATTATGCCTGGGTACATCCACAAACCTGGGCGCATTGGTATTGTATCACGATCTGGCACCTTGACGTATGAAGCAGTGAGTTCTAATTTTCTTTCTTTTTTAATCTTTCAATGCCCCACGATATGTGATGCTTCTCATACTTATATTTAATATTCCCATTTTCTTAGGTTTTCCAAACTACTGCTGTTGGCCTTGGACAATCCACGTGCGTAGGTATTGGAGGGGATCCCTTCAACGGGACAAACTTTGTTGATTGCATCGAGAAGTTCCTTGCTGATCCTCAGACAGAAGGTTATTCGTGTTTCGGTTTATTGGTCTTTTTGCAAATTGACTGAACGATATAAAATATTATGAATGGATGATAACAAATTGGCTGGATTGGTGAATCATGTTTAGTTATTATTTCTCTCCTCCGCTTGTTCTAATTTTTATGGTAAATATTACTAATTACAAGAAAGGCGTGGTAATCTCTAGAGTCTGACACGATGCCTCATGCATTCCAGGTATTGTTCTAATTGGAGAAATTGGTGGGACTGCGGAAGAGGATGCTGCTGCTTTGATAAAGGTTCTGTCCTTTTACTTTATTTTACTTTAAGTATAGCCATCTGAGCGTATTTTATTTGAACTCATCATCATCAAAAAACTTGGAAGTTCATTGCTACTTCTATTGATTAGCTCTAGATTTATTCATTCCCCCTCAAATATTTTATTGTACAATGCTCTTCTGAACCGTTATGTTCATATTTTATTGCACATTTTGGTGCTACTGGTTAATTGCATCAAGAAAAAGACTTTCATTGCCTCTTAGGAGGAAGTTCTTAAATAGATAATATTTGCATGGCCTTCCTAAGATTCTCTCATATATCGCTGCCATTACTTCTATGTGAAAGTTAAATGTACTAAATTTCCATTCGAAGGTTGTAGGTTTAGCTACAAGTTTTTTTTTTCTTTTTTTTTTTTTTATTGTTTTAAGAGGCAATTACATTGATAGATCGAAATTTACATAAGGGATGTAATATTCATGATGTTTACAAAAGACCGTCCCAATCTGCAATGAGGGAGGTATAACGATAGGAAGTAAAAATATTAGATAGTTTACACCAAGATATAGCTTGGTAAACAATATTGTCGAAAAATTTTGTATACTCTTTTTTCCGAATATTCTTTGATGCACTAAATTTCCATTTCAAGGTTGTAGTTTTAGCTACGACTTTTGAAATATATAGCTTTATCTCTGTTGCTTGGAAGAACTAATGTGGTCTATGTAATGGATTGTTCAAATGAATTAGACTTGTTGACCCATGTGGTATTAAATACTGCACTGTAATTTCAAGTTCTGAAGAGTTTATTGTGTATTAACAGGAAAGTGGGACTGAGAAGCCTATCGTTGGCTTCATTGCTGGCCTTACTGCTCCCCCAGGCCGTCGCATGGGTCATGCTGGAGGTATGTAAAATTTTAGATGGAGTATTTCCCTTTATATAACCTCTTATGCATGGTGTTTGCTTCTAGCCTTCAATCTGGCCTTAACTCTTCTTCTCTAATAGTGGTCTATTAGTTTCTAACCTCTACCTTTGAGCTAGAATCGCTGCTCCTCAATGTTTTTCATTTTTCAAAATGCGTCTGTTAGGGAGAGGTTTCCACACCCTTATAAGAAATGTTTTGTTACTCTCTCCAACCGATGTGGAATCTCACAATCTACCCCCTTGGGGGCCAGCATTCTCGCTAGCACACCGCCGGGTGACTGGCTCTAATACCATTTGTATCAGCCTAAGCCTACTGCTAGCAGATACTATCCTCTTTGGGCTTTTCCCTTCTGGATTTCTCCTCAAGGTCTTAAGACGTGTATGCCAAGGAGAGGTTCCACACTCTTATAAGGAATGCTTCATTCCCCTCTCCAACCGACGTGGGATCTCACATATATTGTGTACCCCTTTCAATTCTTAGTGAACAGTGAGAAGATATCGGTCCTCTGCCTGCATCCCCGAAAAGAGAAACATATTCATATGCATGTCCATCATTTCTGCACATATCGCATCGATAATGAGACTTTCGGATTTTGCAGCCATTGTTTCGGGTGGAAAAGGTACTGCCCAAGACAAAATCAAGACACTGCGAGAAGCTGGAGTAACAGTGGTCCAGTCGCCTGCGAAAATTGGCGTTGCAATGCTTGATGTCTTCAAACAGAGAGGCCTCGTCAGTTAAATCAAAAGCTCAGATTTCAGAGTTTCGTAGTTCGTTCCATTTTGCACAAAATTTGAAGTTCCTGCTTCCACCTAAAGAAAATGGTGTTAAATTTTCAATAAGGTACACCCAACTTTTCATATGAAGATATTTTTTGAGGCATTCAATGTTTCAGCCTCTTACTGCCGAGATTCATTTTAAAACTCGCATGGAGATACTTTATGTTTCATTCAATTATCGGTTTTATATCAAGTTGTTATTACTGCCATCATCACTTGCCTCCCATTATATCGTTTTAAACAAAAATCTTCAAGTTTTACTATCAGGATTAGGCTGCATTGGGGTGATATATATTATATGGTTAACCTTCTGTAATGTTTAAATCTTACTTAAATGAAGCCTATGAATTGAATCTTGGTACAATCGTGATATCGTTTCAAATTTGAAGGCTGCTTGGTACACCATATCGTGAGGTTAGACAGGTTAACTATCTCTCGTAAAATAGGTTAATGATATTCGGAGTACCTAGAAAGGAATGTTGTGCATTTTTTCTCTTGTAATGTTGAATGATAAAAGGTAAAAACTTGATCCAACATCACGACATGGTATAACGATTAGGGACAAATTAAGGATCTTATAAATTCACTTTTTTTTTTTTTGTTCATGTTGTTACGGTTACCAAATTTATTGATTCAAACTTGCCAAATTTCACTTTTTTGGTTCATGTCTCCGGTTACCAAATTTATTGATTAAAACTTACCAAATTTCACTTTTTTGGTTCATGTCGTTCTCGTTACCAAATTTATTGATTAAAACTTACCAAATTTTCACTTTTTTGGTTCATGTCGTTTCAGTTTCGTTCCCGTTCCCGTTATCATTATAAGTAGTTTTTTTTTTAATTGTGAAGTATTTAAATATCATGTAAATTGATAAGTTAGACGTATCAGTTAGTCTCTTTCCCCGGAAGGAAGAAAAGTTTATGTTTTGTTTCTTCCCATGTTGGGTGTTTCTTCCCATGTTGGGTGTTTGGCAATCTCACGAATCCTTTTCCTTATTGGAAGGAATATACTAATTCATTCATAAAAGGCCCAAATAATTTATCTATTTTTTAGTAAACACAACAAAATAATTTTTTTTCTCCGACTCTATTTTGATATAATTACAAAACACTATCAACTTACTTTTTATACTTTTCATTGGTTTTGGTACGAGTCATTTCTTGGTACCCTTGTGATCTTAATCCAAGCTGAAAAGAGTATGCAATCTTTACCTTTAGATAATTTGAAAAATGATTAAAAAAAAACATCCAATAAATACTCAAAAAAACGATAATTGTTCACATCAACAACAAAGGGCACCTCCCTTCACACTAAATCGAAAAACCGGACCCCCTTGAAACCAACAAAGCATTCCATTGAATGAAGCCCACAACGTTCTTTCGTTGGGCCAATCGAGGTAAGGTAATTACCCACTCGAGAACTAAAAGGGTATGAGAGGAATAGTCTTGCGTTAATTAAGAGGTAGATGGAGAAAGATAATTGATATAGACATTTTGAAAAAAAAAAACCAAAATGAAAAGCCAATTTCTCCTTTTAAAATGGATTGGTGCAAAGAGATCTGAGTGCCCAAGCCCAATATGAAGCCCAGACATTCTCCAAGCCCAATAAGAAGCCCAGACATTCCCAAGCCCAATATGAAGCCTCGACATTCTCCAAGCCCAATAAGAAGCCCATAAATTCTCTAAAGCCCAATATGAAGCCCAAATAGGTAAATTCAGAACCCAGTGATAGTATCGCCAACTCGTCCTCCTCTGGAGCAAAACCAGATTCAGTGGAGTTCTTCTCTTCCGCGCTTTTAGTATCAGTCTCTAGATTCAGCTCTGCCTTTTCTTCTCCATCCTCCCTCTCGTTTAATTTTAGGGTTTTGCTCCATTTCTCCATTTCTTCATTTCTCCATTTCCAAACCCTTCCATGGCAATTTCGCAGCGTTGACCCGAATTTCAATTTCCTTATCGCGATTTTAAATTATTACATTTCCTTTAATTTCTTCAATCATGGTTGGGAAGACCGATCCTGTCAATGGTTCTGTTAAATCCGGATCGAATAACCCGACCAACTCTGCAACCATGGCGCCGAATGCTAAATCTGATCTGTTCAACATTTTGTCTTTCAAATCCTTTAAGCTTAAGACCAAGCAACAAGAGCTTCTGATCCGCGTCTCGATCCTTTGCCTAGTTTATGTTTTGGCCTTCATTACTAGGCTTTTCAGTGTTCTGCGATATGAATCGATGATCCATGAGTTTGATCCCTACTTCAATTACCGAACTACGCTCTTCCTCACGCAGAAGGGCTTTTACGAATTCTGGAATTGGTTTGATTCTGAGAGTTGGTATCCTCTCGGTCGAATCATTGGAGGTACGCTCTATCCTGGACTTATGGTCACGGCCGCCATTATATATTGGGGACTACGGTTTCTGAAGTTCGCCGTGCATATCCGTGAGGTCTGTGTATTGACGGCTCCATTTTTCGCGTCAAATACTACATTGGTTGCTTACTTTTTCGGTAAAGAAATCTGGGACTCGGGTGCTGGACTTGTTGCAGCCGCTTTGATTGCAATTTGTCCAGGCTACATTTCGAGATCTGTTGCGGGATCGTACGATAATGAAGGTGTCGCCATTTTTGCGTTGTTATTGACTTTCTATCTATTCGTGAAGGCGGTAAATACTGGATCTGTAGCTTGGGCTCTAGCCTCGGCTTTTGGGTATTTTTACATGGTTTCAGCGTGGGGTGGCTATGTGTTTATAATTAACTTGATTCCACTTTATGTGCTGGTTCTTCTGATAACGGGCAGATACTCAATGCGATTATATGTGGCGTATAATTGCATGTACATCTTGGGAATGTTGCTTGCCATGCAGATTCGTTTTGTTGGTTTTCAGCATGTTCAGTCTGGGGAGCATATGGCTGCGATGGGCGTCTTCTTTTTGATTCAGGTTGTAATTCTATATCATCTCTTTTGTTGATTTTGTTATTCCCTGTTGGATACAGCATCTGTTCGTCATATGTTTGGCATAATCTTGGGAGAAGGCAAAATTTTACTACTCATGTCATTACATTGATTCCAAGGGTAGGAAAAGAAACGTTTCAATGTAAAGTATTTATGTTTTTTACTCAAGGAGTGTCCCCATTGATTGGGGGCTTTCCACTTGGTAATAATGTTCTTGGGTGGAGAGCTTTATACGTAAAAATCCTTGAGCTGTCTTGAATTATGGCATTGGGGGCACGTAAAATCTGCAAATGGTGTCAGAGCCAGACACTAGGCGGTGTGCCGGCGAAGACACTGGCCCCCTAGTGGTGGATTTTGAGATCCCACATCGGTTTAAGGGGAACGAAGCATTCCTTATAAGGGTGTAAATACCTCTCCATAATAGACATTTTAAAAACCTTGAGTGGAATCTCGAAAGGGAAACCCAAAGAGGACAATATATACTAGCAACAAGGATTGCTTTAGTTTTGTTTGTCTTTATTCCTACGTTGTACACTATACGTTTTTTGCACACATGAAATAATGGTCTGTAGCTACCATGGTGTGGTGGGAACTGGGAAGTGAAGAGAAAAAGCTTTATGTATTCCATTTTATTCATTGAACTAATCGGCCTCTATTACAGGTCTTTTACTTCTTGGACTGGGTGAAGTACATGCTGAGCGATACTAAATTGTTTCAATCCTTCTTGAAGATCACCGTGACCAGTGCAGTCGCGGTGGGTACCATTGCTTTGGGAGTTGGCACTGCGTCGGGGTATATATCCCCATGGGCTGGCCGGTTCTATTCTCTTTTGGATCCAACATATGCAAAAGATCACATACCTATAATAGCATCTGTTTCCGAGCATCAACCCACAGCTTGGTCATCTTTCATGTTTGACTTCCACATTTTGCTTTTCCTTTTCCCAGCTGGTCTCTATTTTTGCTTCAAGCGCTTGTCCGATGCAACAATTTTCATCGTCATGTATGGTCTCACTAGCATGTACTTTGCTGGAGTTATGGTCAGGTTAATTCTTGTTGCTACGCCTGCAGTATGTCTTATCAGTGCTATAGCTGTCTCTGCTACAATAAAGAACTTGACCCAGTTAGCGAGGGCGAAACCGAAGGTTGCTCAGATTAGTTCTAGTAAAGGAGCCAGCAATGTGAAGAGTTCCTCTAAGGTAAGTCTAGCTCTGTCTATCTGCCTTTTATGTTGGCTCAACATCGTCGATCTAATCTTCATTTGTCTTAATGAATCATTTCGAGTTGCACTAATATGTCAAAAGATGAAATCTCTTCATTCTGGTTGTTTATGCACTTAAAATTATATGATTGTTTCTATATATACTTGAAAAGGGATCATATTTTTTCTTGAGCTGGATTAATTCTTCTCTCCCCCTCCCATGCAACCAACAGGCATCTCTTGATCAATCCCAGCCTTTCCAAAGGAATGGTGCTATTGCGCTGCTCTTTGGTGCTTTTTACTTGCTTTCAAGGTATGCAACCCATTGTACATGGGTCACCTCAGAAGCTTATTCATCTCCATCAATTGTCTTGTCTGCACGGGGCGCCCATGGTAACAGGGTTATCTTCGATGACTACCGTGAGGCATACTTTTGGCTCAGACAGAATACTCCTCAAGATGCTAAGGTGATGTCATGGTGGGATTATGGGTACCAAATCACAGCAATGGGAAACAGAACTGTCATTGTCGACAACAATACCTGGAATAACACACACATCGCTACTGTTGGACGTGCAATGTCTTCGTATGAAGATGAAGCTTACGAAATAATGAGATCACTCGATGTGGATTATGTGCTAGTTGTCTTTGGTGGTGTGACTGGCTATTCATCTGATGATATTAACAAGTAAGAGTTTGTTTCTTTGAATAAAGTAAATGATTCACATATGCACTACTCCACTATCAACCCTCCCTATGACTATCTTGCCTATTCAATACATATTTTCAGATTGCATCATGTGTTATATTATTTATCTTATTTGACGAAAATTGTGCGTCATGTCATGCTAGATTTTTGTGGATGGTGAGAATTGGAGGTGGCGTTTTCCCTGTAATCAAAGAACCCGATTATCTGGTAAATGGAGAATATCGAGTCGACAAAGGGGCAGCTCCCAAGATGTTGAATTGTCTTATGTAAGTTCCTTAGCGTTGGAATACGATTTACGTGCATTTGTATTGCTATATTTTATATCTTCTTATACGAGGTAATGTGGATTTAATGTTCTATGTTACACTTACACGTTACTTGGTCACCAGGTACAAGCTTTCATATTATCGGTTTGGCGAGCTAGTAACAGAATATGGCAAGCCTCCTGGGTAAGTTCAAAATTTATCGACATTAAGTGTAAAGAAAATTTATGAGCTCGATATTTTCTCGATGAAAGTAACACGTGTTATTGACATAGTCAGATAGGACTGAACATATAGGCTAAATATATCATCTACGTCCATATCACAAGCTTGTTCTTGCTGATGATAGGAATGAATATCCATATACACCCCAAAGATGTATATGGTTAACAATAACTACTGCATTTCGTGCATTTCGTATCTAAGATACCTACGGTCGGTATATCTTTGAAAACGAAGAGAGAATAAACGGACTCTTCGAGGGCTACTTAAGACACTTTAGTGGAAACCTGTAGGACTAGAACCGGTAAGAGAGGTTGACTTAGGACCATAGTAACTCGTTCATGTCATGAAACACGTATCCATCGGTTCTTTTCGATGTAACTAGTGTCGTTCGTTAATGGCTTGCCTGACTTGGGTTGTCTATGATATGATGGATGGCAGGTATGATCGTGCCAGAGGAGTTGAAATTGGTAACAAGGACATCAAACTGGAGCACTTGGAAGAGGCGTTCACCACATCTAATTGGATAGTTCGTATTTATAGAGTTAAACCACCAAATAACAGGTGGTGATTGTTCGTTCCTTTCCCCTTCCTCTATTTAGAACAGCTACTACTATAGCGAGAAGTAGAACGAACTCTGAGTGCAACTCTTGAAATAGTGTTATATGCTAGGGAAAACAAACTAAACTGGAATTTTGCTTATAACTTGAGCCTTAGTATTCAATGCGTCAATGTTTTGAGATCTTTTCAGAGATTCATGATTGATTGATTCCTTCCTTTGATTCAAACATGGTTAGATTCACGAACATATAGCCATGCTGATGCAACCAAGTCCAATTCTTGGTTTCTTAATACTTTTAGAAGTCAACCACGAGGTTGAATAGTGTACTTACGAATAATTTAACTAATTAAGATATATATATATATTTTTTTTTTGGATGAACCAGATTTTATAAGCGTTCAAGATATACCCGTTCTAGTTATATTTTAATGAAATTAATAACACCAAATAATTATGAGTTTTAGCTATATTTTCGTGAAAATTTTATAGTTGGTGACATAAATAATCTAGTAGTTCAATAATGAGTCTTAGTTATATTAACTTGTACTTCAATAACGATTATACTCTCGAACAGAATTCCAGCTATACTTTAACGAACCCTAAACCCTAAACTTAATAATAAAGACTACCACTTGTCACAATCACTTTTGATGGCAGCGGACTTGCGATTGTGCGGCATTCACTTTCCAACGACAAGTGAGCTAAGCCAATTAGTTCTTGCGTCGCTTACGGCCAAGCGACGTATGCTCATGCCTCTGGCCTCGATGTGCGGCATTCACTTTCCAACGACAAGTGAGCTAAGCCAATTAGTTCTTGCGTCGCCTACGGCCAAGCGACGTATGCTCAAGCCTCTGGCCTCGATTTTAAGATAAGGTTTTAGAAAACGAAGTCAGAGAATTTTTTTAAAAAGAGACGTTATATAAGCAAGTAAAATTTAATAGTTAATAACAACAAATATATTCTAGCTATATTTTCATGGAAACTCAATAGTTAACGACAACAAACAATCTAACTTCAATAATGAGTCTTAGCAATTTTTTCGTGGAAATATAATAGTTGATGACAACAAATATCTTTGAAGTACAAATTAAGTACGTATCTTAAGATATAGCGTCAGGTTGAAAATACGCTCCTCACAGAAAGCATTGCCCCTTACCTCACACGACTCAACCTTCAACAAAAAGAATATATATATATATATATATATATATATATATATATATATATATATATGTTGGTGTAGTATTTACCAGTGTTAACTTCCTCGAACAATCCATCTTTCTCTTATTTCGCATCCCTACCTATACATTCCTGTAATAACACTTGCAAAAGAATTTTCGGGCCAACACCAAAAGAATGAAGCAGTTCGATGAATGCGAATATGAACAGAGTTTTTATGACCTTGGTTAATCAAGAGCTGCTTTGTTCCTGCGCCCTGTGATTGGATTTGGCAAACCATCGAAGAGTGGCTTTGTGATTGAAGCACTTGAGAGAGCTTGCAAGTCCGGCTTTAAACTCCACCTTGTTGTTGCCCACACAGATGCTGAACTGCTGCTGCTGCTGCTATCTTGGTCTCTCAGATTTGATGTACTTAATGATTTATGAACTTCAGAAATTCCATCAGTAATTATAGCATCTCCTAATCCTACTGGAATCGAGTTTATCCGAACTGGATCCGAATCCGATAGCAACATTGATCTGCTAACTGATTTTAGCCTCATGGCTAAACTCTTCCCATTTGAACCAGAAAAGAAGCTTCCGCCACTATTTTCGCCCTTCGACGATCTTTCTGAGATGCCAACGCCATTTTCAGCCTTTTGACGCCTGCGAACTAGCTTCTCATCAGATTTTTCATTCTCTCCATCTCCAGGTTCTGTACATAATAGATGTTCGGTTATTGAATCGTTCTCAGGCCAGAAACTACCGGCGTATTTCCTGGTCTTCGAGTGAATGTTTGATGGTGGTGTAGAAAGCTCAGAGGTCTTGGGAAACAACCCATCATCAATGAAATTTGAATTCTCAGTTTTGTATAATGCCATCTCCATTCCTTCGGGTGCCTTCTCGACTGTTCGTGACACTAGACCATAATATTTTTGTAATGTGCTCATGGCAGGGGAGGCTTTCGGGTTCGGTGATTTCAATCTCGAAGATTGCAAAGAGTTTAGCATATCAGTTGGTTGGCCTAGATGTAGAGGTTCTTCATTTACAGATCCACTTCTGCAATACATTTAGCAAAATCTATATTTAGACAAACTTGAACAGTAAATTTTCTGGATAATGTCCAATCAACAGTCCAAGGAAAACAGATTATACCATCTGAATCAAATCGTTAAAATTATAATATCTGTACAAAGTTGACCAATTATAAAATTTTCGACATATATTCAACTATATTACTACTTCGGGACGATACTTTTCAAACAAAATCAAGGAAGGAAGTCAGTTGGAAACTCCAAGAAATTGGAAATTATACCAATTCTCAAGATAACATGCTGCATAAGATGTTTATGATGCAAATTTCAATCATTAGAATAAGAAAACGGTGAAATGCATACTTCAAACCGATATTATGTTCTCTAGGCATGTAAGGTATTTCGTGCAAATGTTATAATTTATAACCACATTCGCCTTCACGATATTCAAATTTAAAAATAATAAACGTATTCACTGCGACGTAAGTTGTTAGCGTGACTCAGACAGTGCCATAATCCTATAAAACACGTCTACAACTTGAAACTAGCTAACCACATGTGCAATTCCTTGGTTTTCTAAAGTATGTTACAATAAGATTCTTAAGATTCCCATTTCCCACCCCTAACCACAGCCTCAATGTGCATATGCTAAATTTACTTTAAGACCCGCCAACCGATTCGACTAAGACACGTTTCCACACGTGAAGTATGATCAGAAAATATAAGCAAACAGAAAGCTTAATAATAGAAAGATATAAACTCATCTAGAGATTCACAGCAAGGAATACCCTGTAACAGTAGAAGCATCAGACAAGCTGGGTGATGGTGGATGTCTTCCTGGTAGAGGAATCCTCAATTTCTTCAAAGCAAACATTTGAAGATCTGCTGCCAAGCCATTCAACCTCCTGATGTCAGCCACCTAGTGAGAAATGAAATTACGAGCATCAGGATGGAAAAAACGGTTAGGATCGCACAACAACGTACACACTCAATCTAGATAAACACAAAGAACAGAAGAGAGAAAATACAAGAGAAAAATGTTGATTAAAGGTTTATATTGATGACTTCAAGAATGTACAGTAGTAGAATTTAGTAGGAATTTAGTAGGAAGAAGACAAAGAATGCAGAAATAAGTTTTGAAAGCACGGTCTCAGTTTACTATATATATATATATACACACACATAGGTTTATCACATATAACCACCTACTATCATAACAATTGAATAAGCTACAAATAATATACACTATGGATTGATGAGGTTGCTAATAACATAAGATCCCAGATAGATTGATGAGCCTAAGATCAACACTATGGATATTGATTGGTCACACAAACTTCTCAGTAAGCATAAGCTTGCTAATAACATCACTAGAATTTTATATACTAAAGAGTAAAGACACATTACCAATTTCAAAGAATATGATTGCAAATTCAGCAAGCAAGATGGAATTTGAAAAAGAAAAAAGAATCTATTTATTCATCCTGACACCCTGGTATCTTAATTAACAAGAATTTGAGCAAATGAAATCTAATACGAACTTTCTATTGTTTGGCTTGATCAACTGAAAGAGCCAAATGCAACCGATCGAAGTCACCTCTGAACCGACAAAGTTCAGAGCTGAAGAAATCTATTTGGAGCATCAGATCATTGTTAAATTACGTCGAGTAGAGAAACAATGCTCATGGAATTGGAAATACAGAAACTCGGGAATATTTTGCCCTAACATTAGCCTTACTGTGTTTCCAAACGAAGTTAAACACACTGATTCAATTGAATCCTCGCTACTGAACTATTGTTTTCACAATATACACATGCCTAAATCGGAATAGTTTTCGATAATTGATGAACACCTCTGCAATAAGACGTGCGGAAATCACCGTTAAATCAGAATCTAAATTCAAGGATTTCGAAATACTTTCAGCGACAACGATTTACCAGACCTCGAAAATCGAATCAAGTCAACCGTTAATTGATACGGTATGACAAGAGAAAGAATCGCCAAAACTCGAGGAAAAAACACAACAAAAGAGAACGTAAAGCTAAACCGACAGAAGAATAGGCAAAAATTGAAGAAGGAAAAGGAAAATGAAAGGTACCTCGACTCCATACTTAATGGCGATGCCGGCGAGAGTATCCATTTTGGAAATTTGATGTTCTATGTAATTCGGTCCGCCATGTCCACTAACTCCACTTGACGAACTATTTGACGGGGACATCTACACGAACTTCTTCTTCGAATTCGTCTTCAATCGAATTTGGGAGGAAGGATCTGATCTTACGATCGGAGGAAATCTTCAGCTACCAACACCTACCACTCAAAAGGCGCCGTTTGCTCCGATGAAGAAAATTAAAAGATCAATTAAAAGCAATGGGAAGTGGGAGAGAATGATTGGATTTGCCATCCAAAAGCTGTAAATTTGAAGTACCTAATACTGTTCTTCATTCTTAAAATCATAATACGCGCCGACCCCTCAACTCGGTCAATCCAATGAAGCAAACTTTACTTTGATTCTCTTTGACGTTATTAACTTGAAATATTTATTTTACCAAAAAAAAAAAAAAAAAAAAAAAAAAATTAGTAGCAATTTATTTTACCATTGATTAAAGAACAAAGCTTAACAAATGACTCTAAAAGAGTCGAGCCTCGATTAAAGGGAGACGCACTTTGTTCGAAGAAAGGTATTGGATGATGAAAGTCTCACATTGGCAAATTTAAAGAATCATCAAGGGTTTGTTCGAAGAAAGGTATTGGATGATGAAAGTCTCACATTGGCAAATTTAAAGAATCATCAAGGGTTTATAAAGAAAGGAATACTCTCTCCTTGGTTTGAGACATTTTGGGGAAGCGCAAAGCAAAATCACCCGAGCTTATGCTCAAAGTAACAATATCATACCATTGTCAAGAGTCTCATCTAACAAAATTAACTATTTTTTTATAGTTATTTTCTCGTTTATTAATAATGGTAATATTTTTTTCCCCTAAAATTGACCCTTTATTCTCAATATCAAATTAAGCACGTGATTCTCAATTAAAAAATCAGAGCTTCGAAAATTTTACGAATTAAAAAGATTAATTAAATATTTTGTGAACAATTTTTAAATAATATGAATGGTAATAAAAGATGAGTCTAGGTGTATTTGTCCAAATTAAAGTTGTCGGTGGGGGAGAAATCTCTCTTTGGTGCTAANAATTTTTTTTTTTTTTTTTTTTGGTATTTAAAGAATATATGAGAATTAATTCAACTTTACACCTGGATTAAAAGATTAGTGTATGACTTAATTAAAGAAATTCGATAAATGTTATTTTTTAAAGATTCGAACGTAGAGCTTATATAAATCTAAATAAAATTATAATTTACTTAGTTTTATTTTAATCTCATGAAAATAACAAAATTAGACTTAATATTACAAAAATAACCTTCGTTTATAAAAGTAGCCTTGTGAACTTCAACTAACGCTTTAAAACGACTCTATTTCTTGAATCAGGACAAGGAAAATATTAGCTTACTATAGTCCATTGCCAATAATTTCCTTTTCTTATGTGACCCTATAATAATAATAATAATAATCATGTGCTATCAATCATATGGGCCCTAGTCTAATAAATAACCGAAAGTATTCGTTTTAATTTCCTAAAAATTCCACACAAAAAAAAGGCTAATTTGACGAGATTTCGAAAGAAAAAATCTCAACAAAGCATAACGTGAACCTTAGGGCCCAAATCTAGTCGTCTAAGAGCCTAATTCTAGTCCCCTAAACTTAGAAGATCGAGCGCAAACATATCTGATGAGAAAAACCCGAAACTAATGAATGTGCTACTACCACCTAGATAGTAAGATCTCACATTAGTTGAAGAAGGGAACGAAGTATTCTTTGTAAAGGTATGAAAACTTCTCTCTAGTGTCGTATGTTAAAAACTTTGAGAGAAAGCTCAGAAGGAAAAGTTCAAAGAGGATAATATCTGCTAGCAGTAGGCTTGAACTGTTACATACATCGGTATAAAACCATAAGCTATACTGTACTAGTTTCCGAATGCGAATGAGACAGTTAGTACTCGGACTCACGGTGGATAATGCAAGGTGTTTAAGATGTGCAAGTTCAGTGATGAAGGTGATGTGGCCTAAACAATTTTGTCGTTGATAACAAAGAGAAATCGACCATATATTGTGTTGGCTGAGATGTCACTGTTACGGGACAAGGGGCAATAATCAAAACTATGCACAACAAAGAAGTGTGTGTGGCTAATATCAAATGTGACAAAACCAGAGTGTACTATAGCTGAAATTTTCTGAACCAAAATACTTTTTTCTTACCGATAGTTTCCCGTCCAGCAAGCCCGATTCTGAAAACCACATTGATTCCTCAGCTCGATGGACGTCGAGGGGCTAACCGAGCAGTTTATCTATGCAGTACATTGCCAAGGGGGGAGTAAGTGATCTGTTGATTGATAAACCATTGAATAGCATTCATTTTTTATTGGGACTAAACCAAGAGTAAGTGCAGCAAATTCACATGGGAAGCATACAGCATTTCAATTCAGAGACGCAAAAGATTTACAGACCTTTGCAAACAAAATAATGCACATAACTTCCTTAATCTACAAAGAATTCTGAGCTCGAACCCTTTACCTATGGATTATTGTAGGCGAATTTCATAAATGGACAAACTCTAATAATTAACATATAAGGATGTTTTCTATATTCATTAATGGTTTCCAGATTCAAATCACTTGCAGACCTGCCAAAGAATAAAAGGGAGACATTTAATTGTACAGAACTTAAGAAATCGCTGCATCAGATAAACAATTTACATTTTTCATTGAAATCTAGAATCTCTCAATCTAAATAAGTGTAATTTCAAGACCAAAAACTACCATTTAACCTTCTAATATTTGGCAGTTATGAGTTGTGTAAAAAGTGCTCATGCAAAAATTTCTCAAGGAGGTTATCAACTTGTCGACTGAAACCGAAACCAAGGGCTTCTGAACCATTGAGGTTCCTCATGCCAGCGATATCAAAATCATACCAAGGAATAGAGAAGCTGGGGTAGGGGGACCATTCTGTTCAGAAAATCAGATTAAACACGTTCATTCACTGACAAACAGTTCAAAGATTAAAGAACATGCTCCAACCAAAATTTCAGTACAGTAATATATAGAAGAGAAGTGAAGCAATCATGTTTCAAATTATATGAAAGAACAAGAGAAGCATTATTATCAGTACTACAGATAAGACTGCCCGATAACAGCTAAGAATGTGCGTAAATATAACAGGTTACGTACTAAAACTGTGAAATCCTAAAAAAGTTCAAAAGTTCACAGCACCAAGAGGTGCTTTTGTACCCATGGTGGTTCGACTTGTTGGACACACACCTAGACGCCTTTAGAGATCTTACGGAGAAACGGAGATACTGGATTTTTTCATAAAGAAAATATATGAGTAAGACTTATTGAGTATCTGAACTCCAGCCTAAATGAGTTCAGAAGAAAAATGGTTGGTCGCTATTTTCCATAGTTATTTCACATACAGAAAAACTAAGCATACAAGTTCAATGAAGTTTTCAGGCAGAGCAAAATGCAAGCTGGAGTAAAATGAGTTCCAAATTGCTAAAACATAATAAATTATTCGCCAAAAGCATTAGGATAATGAGAGAAATTCAAAATAAGTTTATTGCAAAATAGACAATAAGTAATTTCCAATGTCATCATTTGTGAGAGGATTGAGATACAAATACCCATAGATCGATATCTAATAAAGCTCCAAATTCACTCAAAGTCCTGCACATATTTTTATCTAATTTTGTTCTTCAAATCTTATCACATACAATATTATTACCAGGGCTTGGACATGATGATTTGTGGATGATTTGTGGATGACTCATTTTGTAGTACCATTCAATGTCCTAAAGCCAGAAAATTGGTTAAGATCCTTAAGCTCTATATAGATGACAAAGGACAAAAAGAAAGCATCACAACCAGTGATTTGGGAGAAGAAAGGCTCCTTAAAAGCTACAAGAACAAAGCAAGATTTCAAGGGAGGGAAATAATTTGGTACGACCAAGTAGCAATACCGTGATTGCACAGACAATGTCAATCCATCCCAAGTAAATGTTCAGAGAGTTCGGGGTAGAAGTCGGGACTAACACTTGGTTACAAAAGAATCCAGGAACTTTTCCAAGTACATAATGACAATTTATGATGGTGTGGTTAACTGAACAGATGCCACGCAATGTGAAACAGAAGGTAAGAACTAGTAAAGAAAAAGTAACCAAAAGATGTTACGTGAGCATTTATTAGAAGTTTTGCATTACCCATATTAAAAACTTTCAATAGTAACAGAACAAAAGTAAGCATTAAATCAGATGCTGGTCTGATAATAACCGACAATGAACTCAGTTTATTGTGAAACCAGGATCTAGAAAATGGAACATACAGTTTTGCATTACCCATATTAAAAACTTTCAATAGTAACAGAACAAAAGTAAGCATTAAATCAGATGCTGGTCTGATAATAACCGACGATGAACTCAGTTATTGTGAAACCAGGATCTAGAAAATGGAACATACATGATTTTGATGATTCACTGTTAACCAAGTATGGGAAATGGGAAAATAACATGGAGAAATATAATGAAAAAACTTCTTTAAAATTTCATTCCAAATGCTAATAATTAATAAATAAGATATAGATAGCAATCTAGAAACACTATCAAGTCAGCAGACGAATGGTTCATGATTAGCATAAATCACAAACTTCTTATTCAGAAAAGCAGGCTGTGTAACTCAATGATGTTCCCATTAAGCATATATCTTAAGAGTGAAACATTATCATAAGGGCAACCACACTACATTTCATTTACCAGTTCTTGACATAATTAAGTCCGAATACCACCATGCAAGTATAATAGTTAGACCAAGTATGTTTCACTTGAGGATTAATTAACATCCAAGTCCTGAGAACCCTTTATAAGGCTACTTATACCTTGAATTTTATTTGTAGGAGAAGATCAAGTCCTGTGAGCCCTTTGTAAGGCTTGTTCAACTTCGAATTTTATTTGTAGAAAAGGATCCTAGCAAAGTGACATGAACTTACAAGTACGAACCTAAGATGGAATCCATGGCCTCAAAAATTTTGACACTGTATGGACCGCAATAGTTCAAATCAATTAAAACTAAAACCAACAAGAATAATATCCTTCTCATTATGTCACTATGTTAAAATCAAGTGACACACACGTTTGAGACTTTTAGTATTTATGAACACAAAAGGTAATAATTCGGACCCANAAAGTAAGCATTAAATCAGATGCTGGTCTGATAATAACCGACAATGAACTCAGTTTATTGTGAAACCAGGATCTAGAAAATGGAACATACAGTTTTGCATTACCCATATTAAAAACTTTCAATAGTAACAGAACAAAAGTAAGCATTAAATCAGATGCTGGTCTGATAATAACCGACGATGAACTCAGTTATTGTGAAACCAGGATCTAGAAAATGGAACATACATGATTTTGATGATTCACTGTTAACCAAGTATGGGAAATGGGAAAATAACATGGAGAAATATAATGAAAAAACTTCTTTAAAATTTCATTCCAAATGCTAATAATTAATAAATAAGATATAGATAGCAATCTAGAAACACTATCAAGTCAGCAGACGAATGGTTCATGATTAGCATAAATCACAAACTTCTTATTCAGAAAAGCAGGCTGTGTAACTCAATGATGTTCCCATTAAGCATATATCTTAAGAGTGAAACATTATCATAAGGGCAACCACACTACATTTCATTTACCAGTTCTTGACATAATTAAGTCCGAATACCACCATGCAAGTATAATAGTTAGACCAAGTATGTTTCACTTGAGGATTAATTAACATCCAAGTCCTGAGAACCCTTTATAAGGCTACTTATACCTTGAATTTTATTTGTAGGAGAAGATCAAGTCCTGTGAGCCCTTTGTAAGGCTTGTTCAACTTCGAATTTTATTTGTAGAAAAGGATCCTAGCAAAGTGACATGAACTTACAAGTACGAACCTAAGATGGAATCCATGGCCTCAAAAATTTTGACACTGTATGGACCGCAATAGTTCAAATCAATTAAAACTAAAACCAACAAGAATAATATCCTTCTCATTATGTCACTATGTTAAAATCAAGTGACACACACGTTTGAGACTTTTAGTATTTATGAACACAAAAGGTAATAATTCGGACCCAAAAAAAAGATTAAATAAAAAAAAAAAAAAAAAAAAAAAAAAGAAACCTGAGAGCAATTCTAAAGGTAAGAAGTAAGATTGGTTTCGGTATGAAAATCGTTCAGATAAAATTGCAGTCAAGTAGAATTACTTCCCTTCATGTATAGACAATCAGATATATAAAAGAGTTGGCTAAAGGAGTGTTTCAGAACAGAAAACATAATGAAGGTTATGAAATGGAATAACTGGTGATTTGTATAGAAGCCTAAGTGTCATGCCATCTATCTCACTCAAGATATGAACAACGGTAACTGTTTATATATTTTCCCCCTTCATCCAAAGAACAGAAATTCAATTACAAATATTATTTTTGTAAAGTTCAAACGTTTGTACAAACAAGATATGATAACATTTCAAAAGGGAAGGACATAATTTGAGATGCAATACCAGTAATCCTCAATCAAGATCTTCCTCCATAGGCTCTGAAGAGTTCTGGCTTCCCCTATTTCTGGAGCTAGGCTCGTCGCTATTTCCGCTGTTGTTCCCACCTCCGCTGTCGCTAGTTTCAGCAGCTGGACCAAAACCTCTGAATGGCCAAGGAAAAGCAATCCTTCTCACCCTCCGATCAGCCATTTGTTGCGTCTGTGAATTCTCGCCAGAATTAGGATCGTTTCCACCAAAATTTTCCCCACCGGTAGACGAATCGCCGAAGAGTTGACTTTCGCTTTGACTTCGATTAGGAGCTGAAGTCCCGCGAGTCCTTTGCTCGTAATCAGGATCATCTGTGGGCAATTCATATCGACACACTGGACAAGAATTATGCAATTCCAGCCAAGGAACGATACAATCTGCATGATATATGTGTTTACAAGGCATCTGTTTCGCCTCTTCGTTGAGCTCAAATGTGTCCTTACACACAGCACACTGTGAAGAATCCGACGCCAGCAATTCCTCCGTAATTTTAATATTTGGAAGTGCCTCAATCGCCGACTTCGAGGCAGGAGGGGTTCCATAACGGTTCGGATCGTTTTCAGCAAGCTGTTGAATCAGCTGCTCAAGGCCGGGGCCGAAGAAGTAGTCGCCAAGATTGAAATTGGATGAGGGATGAAACGCCTCTCCCGAGGCGTTTTGGATTACCAATTGAACATTAGCGCTTTGAAGATAGTTCTGGAGGAAGAGCAAGGGATTAAAACCGTCAGGGTCTTGCAAGGACGACGATCGAAAAGAACCGCCTCCCAACAGAGCCGAGAGATCATTCATCATAGAACCGCCAGCACCAATGCCACCGGAAGACGATGACGTGGAGAATATGATCGGGAAACCGCCATTTCCACCACCCCCGGTACTGAACGGAGGAAATGCCTCGGATGTGAAGGAAACGAAAGGATTGGGAACAGGGCTAGGGTTAGGGTTTGGAGTTTCCATTTCTTCAACGAAACTATCGTTGCAGCTGGGGCACAAAAGATCGGAGGAGGATGAGTGAGCAATTGTTACCGTACGATTGCACGTATAGCAGAAATAGAGCTGATGGCCCTGCGAGGCGGCGCCACCGCCAGCTCCGTCGCCAGAGTTACCACCGGACGAAGACATTCCGATAAAAACTGAAATCTGAAGATTTGTAGATTCCTTTTCCTCAGGTTGTGACGCTAGAACAAGGAGGAGAGATGGAGAAAGGTATTATGAAAATGGAGCGCGAGTGATGCGGAGAAGGAAGCGAGGAAGACCAGAGGAAGAGATTAGCAGATTCTATTCCCTTTTTTTTACAATTTCGTTCTCTTCCTGCCGATGAAAAATCAGCTTGGTTTTTCTGTAAATTTAAATTTATTATTAATTAATTATAATATATATATCCTTCTTTCTTTTTTTTTTTAATTTCAAACTTGTAATTTTATTTATTTGTTTATTTATTATTATTATTATATTTTTGCTAAAGCACACCCTAATTTTAACACAAAAAAATATAAATTCACTAATTTCAATAAATAAAATTTTATACAAATTAACTTTTTTTTTTTAACTTTACCAAGCCTAATAAAATATTTTTAATGTTGCAACAAACACAAGTAAATAATAATAATAATAATAATTCATTAAAAATACTTTTTGCAACACACACAAGTAAAAAAAATTTAATAAATTTATTTCTCTTATTAACTTTCAAAGGAGTTTTTAAATTAGTCTAATTTTTTAATTTTTTGTATTCATTTAATAAGATATTTTAAAAAAAAAAAAAAACAACACTTTTTTTTATAATATTTTTATATTTTTTATTTTTTATTTTTATCTAATTATGTGACACGTATGAGTTGATATTTTGATAGTTATTTATTAGACATTGATATCTCTGGCAATAAATCTTCACCCTAANTTTTTTTTTTTTTTTTTTTTTTTTTTTTTTGTTCTTTTACATTTTTTGAGTTCAGAGTTAGAATGAAATGTTGGAGATTAGACATTTAGAAGATCATGGTACGGTTGAAAGAACCTAATTTTCGAATATTGTAATTAATTTTATATTTATCTCATAAACTACAAAAAGATCTGTCACAAAATTATATTCTAATGAAATAAAAATAAGAACTCCGAGCTCTAAGATGGATTATGTGAGATTTCACATCGGTTAGGGAAGGGAATGAGTGTGAGTGAGCACACTGGAGCCCAAAGGAAGTGAACTGTGAGATCTCACATCGGTTGGGAAGGGGAACAAAACATTTTTTTATAAGGGGTAGAAAACTCTCCCTAGTAGATGCATTTTAAAACCGTGAGGCTAACAGCGACTCGTAACGAGCCAAAGCGGATAATATATGTGCTAATAGTGGCTTGGAGTGTTGCAAATTATCTACAAGCTCCCTAATAACAGATATCAACCAACTTCTACTTCTCAAATAACAGATTGTTACAGGAATCAAGCTCTAAGTAGAGAGCTCTTAAGAATTGAAGACGGTCGATGATAATAAAAATGCCAAATAATGATAATAATAGTAATAATAATAATAATCCACAAATTTAGACCACCATGATTCAAATAACCTCTCCCAACAGCTATCATAGGAAAACAAGTCACCCACCAACATGAATTTCCTCGAAGAATCTTTAAAAGGAGAAGAACTAACCATTCTCATGTTTACATCCAACTGAATCCAGGTACTTTCTTTACATCTCTAGTTTCCATTAGCTCTCTCAAACTTCCCACACCGTCCCAGTTACTCCGACCAGCAAACATGTTCGATAACAAAACATAAGTCGATGGATCGTTTTGATCCAAATTCAACGCGTGCTCGGCTGCTCGTTTTCCTGTCTCTACGTCGCCATGAACTAAGCATGCACCAAGCAATGTTTGCCAGACCAAAGGACCCGGTTTAAACGGCATTCGTCCGATCAAATCCTCGGCTTCTTTTATACACCCAGCTCGGCCTAAGAGATTCACCATACATACATAGTGATCTTCAGAGGGTGAAATCCCATGGTCAGCACTCATGGAAGAGAAGTATTTCCATGCTTCATCAATGAAACCTCCTTGGCTACAAGCATAGAGGACACAAACAAAAGTGATGTGATTAGGCTCAGTTCCTTCTTTTCTCATTTCATCAAATATTTGAAGGGCTTCTTTTGCTTGGCCATTGTGTGCAAATCCCATAATCATGGTAGTCCATGAGACAACAGATTGTTCATCCATTGAACGAAAGACAACATTCGCACTGCTCATACATCCACATTTTGCATACATATCAAGTAGAGCATTATCAACACAAACATCAATATCAGCTCCAAGTTTAATTCTCAATCCATGGAATTTCTTCCCTTCTTCTATGGATGCTAAATTAGCAGAAGCATTCAAGGCAGTTGCAAGGGTGAACTTATTTAGCCTCACACCGACGTTTTTCATATCGTAAATGACCTCGAGTGCCTTCATTGGTTCACCACAATGGAGGCACCCTGCAGCCATCTGAGTCCAAGAACACACATCACTTGAAGGCATTTCATCAAAAGCTTTAAAACCATCAAACAATTTCTGATTCTTAATGTACATATCACACAAGGAATTCCCTACACAAATATCATTCCCATATCCACTTTTCACAAGCTGTCCATGAACTTGCAAACCCAGTTTAAACTCAGAGAGAGCAGCCAACCCAGTTAAGATACTAGCAAATGTAAAATTATCAGGCTTAATGTTCTCGAGATTCATCCGGCGCCAAAACTTAGGCAGTTCTAGATATGATAATTGCAAATAACCAGCCATCATAGCATTCCATGATACAATATCCTTGGATGAAGAACTCTCAAAAACTTCTAAAGCGTCCAGCAATTTCTCATGCCTAATTAAAGCAGTTAAGAACGCATTCATGAGGAAAATATTCGACCCATATCCTAAGCGAAGAACTAATGCGTAAATTTGGTACGAACATATCAGCCTCTGAGTTAAAGAACAAGCATGAAGAGCACTTACAAGGGTGAATTCGTTGGGAATGATCGTGCCATCACAATGCATGCGGCTAAACAGAGAGAGGGCTTCATTGGGTCGGCCGTGTTGGACGAACCCAGCAATTAATGCAGACCAGGACACAACATTTCTCTCAGGCATTTCGTCGAACAGTTGCAGACCACATGAGAGACTTCCACATTTGACATAGAAATTAAGTACATGGTTGTGGAAGAAAAGAGAACATGGAAGAAATCCTTTGAGAAACTTCGCATGAATTGCCGATCCATGGCGGGAATCGGAGGTTTGAACACACCGATGCAAGAGATCGACATAGAAATCTTCTAGCTTCACGGACGAAATCTCTGATTTTGAAATGAAAGACTTGTGAGAAATTCTCAAAGCAATTGAAAGTCGTGTTCTTGTTGATTTCGAAACACAAATTAATGGGCGAGCGATGTGGAGAGGCATTTAATTTATATGATCATTTGAAATCCTGGAACAAACTCTATTCGGAGGTATATTCAAAGCCAATCCTAGCCCCGACCGCACCCAAGTTCGGTTAAATCATTTTTATATTTTAATCTAAATATAAGTTTTAATTCCCAATAATAACTCCCCACCCATTTTTATATTCATAAACGGGATACAAGCTACCAACTAACCACTCTCGAATAAATAAAATATAAACTAATTAAATATTAAGAATAAAATAAAATATATTACAAGAATATTCCATAACTAGTATATTCTCTAAATATTATATCTGAACCGTTATTTTATAAATAAATCTTTTCTCATTTGAACTTATTAAATCTATGGAGTTGTCTAGTGTCCATGGTCTATAAAGTCAAATCTGGCGTGGTTGTAGTATTATGCACATTGACGCATATATTTTGGCTCATATATCGTGTCAATCTAATTCAAATTTTAAGATAACAATCTCGGCTCATAGGTATATTTTTTTTTTATAGTCGATAATTTATCTTAACTTAGTCGGAGATTCTCTTATTCGAGACTATGGATCTAGGTCAAAGGGGCTTTTTTCAGCCTCGGCTCGTCGGTCTAGATCTTTTTTATAGTCGATCATCTGTCTTAACTTAATCTCATAAGACTGAGGGAGGAGATTTTTTCTTTCGAGATTATAGATTTAGGCCATAAGTACCCTTAACCTCAATAAATAAATAAATTAATTAATTGTTAACCAAAGTTATTATCTATACAAATCATTTATTTACTTCTCATAAATTATTTTCAAATTAAAAAATAAAAACTTCTAAATTTTTGAACGTGGTACTAATGATTATTATTATTTTTTTATTTCATAATGCTCAAAAATATTTTTGAAATGCAACTCTTTTTTTTTTACATTTTTTAAAGTAAAAAATTATAGAAATAAAGTATGAATTGTGGATAATTTTAAGTTTTAAACGTATTTTTAAATTTAAAAAAATTCAAAAATATATTTTTTTAGATAAAATAGAATACTTTTTTTAAAAAAATAATTTAGCAGAAAAAATAAAATTATTCGTCGTGAATCTCGAACTCAGAGGAAAAGCACAAAAGTCGCGTACTGAACTCCGTTAAATTGAAGCCGCGCTGCCAAAGTCGAAGGTCTCCGAGCATCCAGCAGGCATCGAGTTACCACGGTCAGTACTTCGCGTTTATGAACGATTTTCAGAATTTCTATCGATTATAAACCTGCAAATCCATTTTTCACAAAAATTTGGCGGTATCTCATCCAATCTTTGCTCGTTCGTGGATGATAATCTTCTGCTATTCGAGTCAAAACTGAGAAAATGATATTGTAGATTCCACAGTTTTACTATCGATTTTTTCGTTTCTCTGAACCTCTGTCCACTCATGGATGCAAATATTGCAGACATTTAATCGAACACTATGGCTTCACGAGGGGCAAACGTGGTGCTCTCGAGGGCGAACAGGATGAAGACGAAGTTGCAATCAGCATTATCAGCGAGTGTTTTGGAAATCGAGGACGTTTCGCACCAGCACGCTGGGCATGCGGGAGTGAAGGGAAGCGATGGGGAGACTCATTTCAATGTAAAGATTGTGTCACCAAATTTCGAAGGGCAGAGCCTTGTCAAGCGCCATAGAATGGTATATGATGCGTTGGCTGATGAGCTTCAGTCTGGATTGCATGCAATTTCAATCGTGGCAAAGACTCCCCAAGAAACTGGAGCAAAATGATGTTCAGATTCGCCTCACAGTGTGAGTTTTCAAACGAACTCTTACTTCAAATTTTAAGGATTTTGGTATTTGTGCTGGCTCTTATATGATGATTTCTTGATAAGAAATGGAAGTGAAAGGTGCTCGGGGATTTAAATGGCTAATAAATTTTGTTTGAGCTGGTTTACTTTTAGAATTTGAGAGGTAGGAATCACGGATATCCACAATGGTATGATATTGTCCACTTTAAACTCTCAGGACTTTCCAAAAGGCCTCATACCAATGAAGATAGTATTTCTTGATTATAAACCCAGGATCATTCCCTAAATTAGTTGATGTGGGACTTTCATCCAACACCTTCCCTTAATCGATGCTCGACTCCTATTTCTTTTTAGAGTCTTAGTCATTTTTTACTATGCCTTCGAGGCTCACAATACTTTTGTTCAACATTTGAAGATTCTATGGACATGACTAAGTTAAGAGCATGACTCTGATACCATGTTAGGAATTACGGATTTCCACAATAGTATGATATTGTCCACTTTAAGCATAAGCTCTCACTAGACATTCGAATGGAGAAAAATGAATGTCTTTTAATTCAATAGCTGCTACCTCGAACTCCTTCCATTTCAGTCCCTACAGATGCAAAAGCAAATTATGTTCTTATTGTTTTCCATCATTTTGAGTCCACCAAATGGAGGATGGATGGGAATTTGAACCTTTTGACTTCTAGGAAAGGAATGAATACTTTAGCTGTTGACCTTCATTCATGTTAGCTCAAATGTCGGTCGTTTAACTACATTAGGTCTTAACTCCCTACCATTACCCTATTTTGTTGTAATCGCTTATCACTAACAAATATTGTTTGTTTTGGTTCATTACGTATCGTTGTCAGCCTCAAGGTTTTAACCGCGTCTACTAGGGAGAGGTTTCCACACCATTTTAAGGAGTGTTTCGTTTCCCTCTCCAACCAACGTGGGATCTCACAATCCACTCCCCATGGGAGTCTAGCGTCCTCGCTTGGCACACTTGCCCGGTTTCTAACTCTGATAACCACTATAACAATTTCTAATCCACAACAATATAAAGAGGGTTTGATTATCGATTTTGTCCCCGTTTCTTACACCCTACTTTAAACTTAGTGTTTATGCATTAAAAAATTTCATTATAACAAGGTTCTTTGTTCAAAGGGTAATAAGCATATCTGTCATTTGTTGGTAGTAATGCAAATTCAAGGCGACTGATTATTTATTACTGCACTCTACTTCTAGATAGAGTCATTATTCCAAGATAGGACTAGTCCGTAACCTCCTCCTTACTCAACCTCAATCGAGATCCATAATGTTCAACCAATCTGATTTTTCATATTCTATGTCATTGAAGCAAACGTCTATTGTGACTCCTCACGAATGGTGCAATAACATCTACTAAGGATCGAAAAGAAAGTTTCTCGTGAGGGTCACTGTGAGATTCCACATCGGTTGGAGAGGGTAATGGGGCATTCTTTATAAAGGTGTGGAAACCTCTCCCTAGCAACCGCGTTTTAAAATCGTGAGGTTGACGGTGATACGTAACTGGTCAAAGTGGACAATATCTATTAGTGGTGGGTTTGGACGGTTATAGTCACATTTTAGTCCACGTACACTCATGGAGTAGAATACTTTGATGCATTTTGATTGAAACACCTTGATTACAGGCACGATGTATACAAATGGGAGGGAGATCATCGTGCCCTTCTCCCTCTTTCACGATGTATACAANGGGGAGGAGGAGGAGGAGGAGGAGGAGGGTGCGGTGGATTGTGAGATCCCACATCAGTTGTAGAGAGGAACGAAGCATTCTTTATAAGGGTGTGGAAACCTCTCTCTTGCATATGCGTTTTAAAAACCTCAAGGGGAAACCCGAAAAGAAAAGTCCAAAGAGGACAATATCTGCTAACGGTGGGCTTGGGCTGTTACATTTTGTACACCCTTGTATTTTCTTTTATTTCTATCAATGAATGCTCGTTTCTATCAATATCGGCTGTAACGTTCATTTGCTCAAGAGCTTATGTCTCAAGCCATATACTTTCTTCTCTTCTTGTAGGGAGGCCGAATTGGCACAAGCGGATCTGTTTCGATTTCGGTTATCTTTCTACCTTGTCTTCTTAAAATTGTTAGGATTGAAAGTTGATCACATATGCAAAGAGTTGGAATACTTTCACCACGTGGGTCAGTTGCAGGTATTCATCAACACCCTTTGAGACTATCCACCAATTTACTAATCCCTGGAATAAGTAAGTTACAGAAAAGAGTCTGTACTGGTCTATATTTTATATCAATACTTATATGAATGTCTGCAGAGTAATTAATTAGATCTAGTATTTCATATAATGATAATAATTAGATCCTGAGATGCTCATGTGAACAAATTATTATTGTTTGTTAAACAAGTATGTATGAGATAGTGGAATTGAAGCTTATACTTCAAGAGTAGATATTTTAATCGAATTGTTATAGGAGATATTTTATTTTAATAGCTAAGACTAAGTTTTGGAATTGGTTTCAACCGTTCACTTAGTTATAAGATGAATAACTTACGAGCTTGTACACATGCTTCTAGAGCTATTCGGTTAGCTACGGCACCTGGTGCATTACTCCAAGGGTGCCCCAGAGTTCCTTCGCTGAATTATAGTTCTGAATCATCTCTAAAAATCTCGGTTAGAGTAGGCACATGCCAAACGTAAATACCACTGGAAGTCACTGGCAGAACACCTGGTAAAGAGACTCAATCTTGAGTGAAATAAATACCGTGGCTTCGATCTTTTTCAACAAAATCATCACGTAGTAAATCAACAAAGCCTAAAGTGATGTCTCTTTCTCCTTCAAGTTTACCTACTACGGTTCCAACGTGAATATGATCTTCACCAGACAGATGTAATAGATCTAAATTGGAATTTATAGTAGTCCACTTTGAGATTCCATGACGACCCACTCTAGAATTAAATTGATTTGAAAAAAAACCAATATCGGGGTGAATTTGAGAAACAGAAGAGCTTCTACTTTTATGTGCCAAAAGTTTGTCAAAATGCCTGAAATTGCATGCCTTTAAATAAGTCGTTCAAGCATTCAAGAACAAATAAATGAAAATTAGAAAAAATAAGATGTAGGAAAATAAACTCGGTCTTAATGTGAAATAAAAGAATATAAAGAAATTGTAGAAATGCTTTATATTGTCGATGAGAACGACTTGGTGATGAGAACAGTTTTGAATGTCAAACAATTCATATGTGTCTATTATCATTCAACAAGGAGTGTTTTCCGATTTGTCACTTCCTATAAAGTGTTGGCTTCAAAGCAATGGACCTAAATTACTAAAAGATCCAAGACATGCTCCGTGAAGCTAGGAAGCCGAGTCAGGGAGCATGTCCACTACCAAAGGGGAAAGACCCTATATGCATCCCGGACACTGATGCTGCGAGCAACAAATCACTATAAATATTGGAATCATACTTCTTCGAGAGATATAAAATATCTCCAAACCCGAGCTCTATACTACTTTCGAGCTGACTCAAAGGGTATTAGACAAAGTACCACACCGGTGCTCGATTTGATCGACCATTGGTATCACTCGAGCACTTTGGCATACCGTAGTTAAAGCACCTTAGACTAAGTTGACGAGATTGATACTCCAACCTAACGAATCTCGAGTTTAAAATTTATAAAGGGTTGCAACAAAAGAGAGGGATTGGGCTGAACTGAATATGGCCCGCCTAAAGAGCGTAATGGAGTTGGACAACACGCGGGCTTAATGGATGAGTGGCCGCCGTGCGCTTCAAGCATGAGGCCTGACCTCACCCGGCAGTTTCCGTATAAATACAATTTTGTTTCCCGCCAGCGACATTAATAGGAAAGTTAAGATTAAGAATAGGTGGCGAAGCGTCAAATATGAACGCTGCCATTTCCCTTTCGCATTATTTGTGGATTTCCATCCGTTTCCCTCAGAATTTGTGGAGCCAATCATTATCGAGCTCTTTTTCTTTCCTCTTCATCATCGTTCTCGTGAATTCTCTGTTCGGAGTTACCAGAGGCGAAGGCGACTTCTTAAGAAACCGCAGCGATTTGATCGTCGTAGCGGTTCGTCAAATCGAGTCCAAACATGAACGAGAAGGCCTCCGTCTCTAAGGAGCTCGAAGCCAAACACGCTAAGGTTTCTAAATCTATTTATGTCTATCTCTGTTGCGTTTTGTTTGAAATTGATCGAAGGTTTTGAGGAAATTCGTCGTTTCTTCGCTATTTAGTTATGCGATATAGAGAGATTTAAGCTGTTGTGCGCATTATAGGCTTATAGCAACATAATGTTAGTGTTTGGAAATGCTATGATCAACTGGTAGCGCAATCAAACCAGCCAAAAACTATGATCGAATTGCGCAGTATCAACGAAGCTCTTCTTCTCACTTTTTCAAGCTATTTGAAGTCTTCGTTTACACGGCAGGGATATGAATTGCAGTCGCTAATCGATTAATTTCATGTGAATTTTGTTTTCATCTCGAATACTTGGTTTTAGCAGTGTGAACGTTTATTTTAATACTCTGTTTAACTTCAGATCTTTTTTGTGCGTGTTACATATTTGTTTATGCAGATTTTGGAAGGTCTTCTCAAGCTTCCAGAGAACAGGGAATGTGCTGACTGCCGGAGCAAGTACGCATTTAAAAGATCATTATTATTAATTTTTAAATATGAAGCGTTCATTCTGTAATTCTAATTAGTTACGAATGTACTTCCTGTTCGTAAGCTCCTGATCAGCCAATTTTTGCTTGGAGCATGCATAATTTTCGCACTACAATATTTATGTTCAAAATGTTTATTCTCATTCCTCCTGAATATCTTCTCTGTTTCTGCGTCTCTTCAGAGTTTTTTTTTTTGTTAACCTTCTTTGATTACATAAAACGAATTGGTTATCATCTAGTTTTATGTATTATGAGCGCTCTAGTTTCATATCATGTTAGTATCTATTTAACCAACGAATGTGGACATCAGCTTTTTTGGCAGTAACTTTGTCAAACTGCATCCCTTTGAATGTTCAATGCACTTCGACTTTTTTTTTTTGGCTGTTAGTTTGATGACATTCAGAACTATTAAATATTTTATTATTTGATATTCAATTGAAATTTAAAGCGGCAAACTAATTTCTGAATATGATGCTCCATAAAGTTTCGGTATATTAGTTGTTACTATTTTGTGTATGTTTCTCATCCCTAGGCATCTCTGAAACAAGGCTGCTAAATTATTGAGATGGTTAGGACTTGGTTTGAGTGCTGCAATTTTATGACATGCATTAGAGAACTTAGGCAGTGCACAATAATGGCCCTAACAACTAGCTAAAAAGCCTGGACATGGTAATAATATCGAGCAGGAGAAGAATATGCATCTACATAACTTTCTGATGAATAAGATACAATATGTTTAAGGCATTTTAAAATAAATATTTTCCATCATATAAAGATTCATGTGGTGGCCAACTATTAGATATTGTTTTAGGTTTAGCATGATATCAAAGCAAGCATTTTAAATTGTTGTAGTTTAACCATGCTCACTGTTGACCAATGATTACTGTGAAAACCAGGTTTTGGAAATGGTTTTCTAAGAAAATGTGCTTTGATACAAGCTTTCTTGATCCGAGTTCAACATGCACTACAATATTGTGTACTTTAATGTAATTTTTTGCTATATGATGCACAGGGCTCCCCGATGGGCAAGTGTAAACCTTGGAGTTTTTATATGCCTGCAATGCTCGGGTATTCATAGGAGTCTTGGAGTACATATTTCAAAGGTTTCCCTAACTCTTTCCTACCACAAGTAGAAAAGGATTTTTGTTAGCTATTGAAGTTCCTTTTATGTAGTTTTATGTGACTACTAGTAAATCGTTGAACTTTTTGGTTTTGCTTGAACCGTATCTTGTAGTTGGAAGAGATTCTTCAAAACAAACATGAACTTCAAAATGATCTTTAGATTTAAACAACAAAAAAAGGAATGTATAGAGCCAGAAACTTGCCAGCTTGTATGTGTTTATTACTGCCGTTGGAGTATCCCAATATTTTTGGAGGCAAGACTTCTAGTCACTCTGTTTAAGATTTTTTGGTGGTTATTTAGAGGAAATCTCCTTGCATATTATTTTCATTGAAGATCACAAATACGGTGAAAGACTTAATGGAACTGAGGACAAATTAGCACATAAGTCCCACACTATTTGTGCTTTTGCTAGCACTTAATACTTTTCCATATTAATAAAGAATGAAAATATTAATTAGGATTCTTTTCCCAAGATGCTTTAAGGATTAAGCATTTCCTCTTTGCAATTGAAGCTTCAAGAAACTTGTCGTATATACATGTTACTGATCTGCTAGGCTTCAAAGTAAATTTGTTATCTAGTTCAAATTATCCAAGATAATCAGTGTTATTGCCCGCAAACTATGTCCAAGTCATCTGCCGACAAACCCAATAGATCTGTCAAGTATTAGTTAAGCTTGTCCTGTAATCCTTGGGTTGAAATTGCGGTACTGCTCAAATACATTGAATGCACAACTAACTTATGGACTCACTGAAATTATGAACACAGTGAACTGCTTGACTTTCTATATGCATATGTGCTTGCATTTGTTGTTACATGTAGTTTAATTGAATTTTGATTTAATTGGTGTTATAACTTCGATATTTTCTAAATCCTTGTTATGTTGGATCTTTGATTGCTGACATTTTGAAATTTTCATTTTTGTGGTAGGTACGGTCTACTACTCTTGATACATGGCTACCGGAACAGGTTGCTTTTATGCAGTGTAAGAATATTTAACATTTGTTAAACTTGTCTTTTCAGAAGAAAAGTTAAGTTAGGAACATCAATAGACTGCTCTCAATTTAAATTTCTGCCCAATTGGTGGATACTTGATCCCCGAAGAAAAATCTTATGTTGAGAGATCTTACAGCCAGCAAATTAATTTTTCATTTTTATCAACTACTTGAGGTTGATGGTCACTTACAGATCACTTAGCATATTGCTTACTATATTTGTAGCTATGGGTAATGAGAGGTCAAATTATTACTGGGAAGCGGAACTACCACCAAATTTTGATAAGAGGGGGAATCAAACATTCATTCGTGCCAAGTAACTTCTCTGCATAAATTTAGAACAAGTTCTTAAATAAATTTGGATGTGATTTATTCATTCTTGTTCTTTTCTATTTATCTAACGTCGTTGAGGAACTTCCAGGTACGAAGAGAAAAGGTGGGTTTCTAAGAACAGAGCATACCCAACTCCAGAACTAGGTGGAATGAGTATTTATTGTGATTCGATTGGAAATGGACCCAAAAGCTCTGTTCCAAAGAAGATAAGGAACTACTCTCTTGAGGAAGAGATTCTCACAAAACATGCGACTCCCATAGTTGCAAAAGCACGCGGGGTTAGTTCATTTTTATTCTTGTTTTCCTTCAAGTGAGATTTTTCTACAAGTTACAAAATTACGATCATGCATCTCCATGTTAGTGCGGAGGGAAATTACAAAAATAGCATAATAAAAGTAGTCAATGATCTAGTCGTAACACCTTACCACACATATAAGTCCCGACATTTTTTAGCATACGCTATTTTATTATGTTATTCAACAAAAATTCTATCCTGACGTGCAGGTTTGACAAGGTAAGTTAATGTTCCTTTCATTTACACATTTGTTTGTTTTATTAGAAATCCTGCTCACTTGTAAAATGAATGAATAAACAAACGGAGTCAGCACTTCACTTTTGGGTTGTGGAATTCATTGAACTTGTTTCATTTTTTAGAGACTAGACTAGAGTTACGTACAAGTTGTTTGTTTTAAGCATGGCTATTCTTACAACATTCATCCTACGCCAGTCTTTCAGTGGTTGTCTGATCTGAGATCTGTCCTTTTTATAACTTGTTCTTGCTGATTTTACCACCCCTTGGTCCAAAGCATATTATGGTCGTTTGCCAAGGAGGGCAGTTTTTCTTTTTTCATCTCAAGTTCCCTTTTTCCTTCCATTTATGAGCTTGCCTTATAAAGAAAGAAAAAAACTAAATAAAAGACCTGGAGAATTATGTTTGTACTGTTCTTCGCCTTATCCTTGAATTAACTTCTTCTTTTTTATTTCTTTAATGATAATTCTACCGAAATTCCATTATGAAAGATGTTGGAGAAGGTTTTTGTGCAAAAATCTTGAGAAGAAATCTTTAGGGAACAAAACAGTAAACAACAGTATTATGATACCCTTTTTCAATTCTGTCTTTTTTGGCAATAACACCGGAGAAGTTAGTGTGAGATCCCACATCGGTTGGAGAGGGGAATGAAGTATGTTTTATAAGGCTGTGGAAACCTCTTCCTAGCAAACGCGTTTTATTAAAAACCTTGAGTGAAGGCCCGAAAGAGAAAACCGTTACAATCAGTCTAGGTTCTCTAATGAATTTCAGGAGGGAGAAAAAATGGCATCCAGGCCGTATTAACACTCCCTGCTTACCTTGTCTAAGAAATAAGAAGCTGTAGTTTAAGAGTGTGATTATGATTATGCAGAATTCTGATGCAGAATTCTTTTGATATGAAGGATCATACGATTGCTTCAGCTCCACCAAGAGGTCCTTCATTAACGAAAGAAAGTGAGACTTCCGCAACAAATACAAACAGATCCCTAGATCTCTTCCAATGTGTCCAAGATGCAAACAACGACTGCTCCACTGTAATTCCAGCTCCTTGGGCGACTTTCGATTGTAAGTACCCACGTTGCTCGAAAACGACCTTGATTGAATGCTTTTAATCAATCAACTCTAATAAATCGAATTCTTCGTAATTTCAGGAGAGCGAATTCTACACAGTGCCTTGGTGTGATAAATTATCCATTTGTGGTGTCGACAAGGTATGTTTCTTCTACAAAACTAGAGACTCCATTCAAATAAAATCTTGAGTTTGTTAAATTGTCCTCTTGAATTTTCCTTTCCATTTAGTGTCATAGGCTTTAAATCTTTGATTTTCATTACCTTTCTTCACAACTCCGAGAATCTTAGGCTCTTCAATCTTTGAAGGATTTTTTTACCTCTCCTATTATTTCCTCGGCTGCTTATATAAATGTCTATATTTTTCTTTCCTTTAAATTATTTTATAAATATGTCTAAATAAATACTATTTAAGTACTTTAAAAATCTCTTTTTTTTAAATATCTTTAGAGCTTTCTATATTACTTTCGAATATATAAATAATCAAACACCAAGAAGATTTTGAAAAGCGCGTATGCCCGGTGATTATTCTGTTCTTAAGCTCTCGGTGTGATGGTAATTTTGAGAATTTTCTCTCATTTCTTTTCCTGCGTTTTTATGAATATTATAAAATAAAAGACGGATCAGTTTTTAACAACTTTTCATATTTTTCTGTACGCAGAACTCGGAAAAAGGCGTGAGCACGTGATCAATCCCCAGAAGTGCAGATTGCATGAATATTTTCTTCCCTTTATACCCTACATTAACTTGCGTTATTTTTTCCCTCATCATTCTATGATTCTGTAACCATAAAGTTAAAATAGTGGATTGATAGATTTTTCCTCGTTAGCTTTTAACTCAAAAATTCTAGAATAATGACTAAAATGCGCTACAATAATGGTATGAGAACTTAGGTGAAAGAAGTAATTGACATGAATACCTTAACATATCTGCGTACAAAGCTGGCTCATGTTCGATCCCCAGATTTTTCGTTGGATTGGGCGGATGGAAGAGGTCATTAATTCAGCGCCTATATATAAAAAGAGTGTTCCCAAGGAAGTAAGGCTGTTGAAGGAGGGTGGGGTAATAGAAAATCCAATCCAATCCAATCCATCCTTCCAGGGGTTACAAGAGGGTGGAGCGAGTAAAATGCCATGGGAAACAAGATTTAGCAAAAACAAATACAAGGAGAAAAAAGGACTCTTCCAAACATTAAAAATATGTAAAAACTAAACAAAATCATCCCAAGAGATTGATCCTCTCTAGGAAGCTTGCTTCTCTTCTGCAGCAGCTTCGAAAGTCTGTCCTTCAACGAGGTCGGGAACATCGTCGTCATCATCGTCATCCTGTGCATTGGCTGCACCAGCACCTGCCCCAGGTGCTTGCTTCTGGAACTGCTCAGCCAACTTCCTCAGATTGTCCAGGTTATCAGGTCCTAAAATATTTACATGTGAATTCAGTCAGTGTTCGATCTTTTACTAAATCTACAACACAGCGGGAAACACGAAAACACTAGCATACTAACCCAACTGGTTGATAATTCCAGGGAGAATATCCTGCAATTCTGTGAAAAGAAATCAAATTATTAAAGTGGGCATATAAGATAAAAAGTTCCAACCACGACATGCATCAACAAGAGAACGAAATATCACAACAAAAACATGCCGTCTCCTCCATCACTAGAAACTTAAAAAAAAAAAAAAAAAAAAAAAAAAA
>NC_036646.1:9478819-9598252 GCF_002806865.2 Cucurbita pepo subsp. pepo
CAAAAAAAAAAAAAAAAAAAAAAAAAAAAAGGTATAGACATCAAAAACCCATGTTTTCTAGCCGTATAAGGTGTCGGACTAAGAGAAGGGTCTTCATAATTTCTTGCCTGAGCAAAACGTTACAGATTTTTTTTATCTTTAGGACTTGCTTTAGGTAAGAACAAATCTATACGACAAATAAACAAGGTGCTCATTTACACAGCATACATATAAGATTGGGTCAGATTAGATGTTACAATTGTCAATGTTGCAATTTAAGTAAATGTCAAGAACGACATAATTTAACAACGGTCAACTATTTTACAATTTATAAAGATTATTCAGTTTCAAGTAGAACTACTTGCCCCCCATTTAAAACGATAGCTTTGGACCAAGACCATAACATAATAATATACTTTATCAGCCTAGCCTCAGATGTATTCCTATGCTGGACATAGTGGAACAGTCCATTAGAATTAGAGCAAACCCCCCTATTATGACGCATTACGAATTCCAAGCCAACGAGAACATGCTGGTTGGATAAAATTTTCAACAATATAATCCTAATCCCTAAGAACCCTCGCACAATTTTATTGCATTACAATAAAACGTCATAACTAAAAACACTTGAAGGTTTGCATCCAATTAACAGTTACTCAAGAATAACTCGTTTCATTACAGCTTCAAACGTTTCACTGTCCAACTAAGTTCCCCTTATTTAAAGAATAAAAAAATTTCGTAAACAAATTGAATTGTTTTTATATAGCATTCCCAAAACGACTCCTTATGAACACTTTTGATAAGCAATATTCATCATTGAGTTAGAAATGGTTTGAAATAAAGAGTAACAAGGCTTTTAAGATAAAAACCAGAACTATACAATTGGAAGTGAATAGCTAAGTAAAATACAGCAGATACAACTATACGATGTTTCATTTAGGCTATTCTTGTGTTTTAAAAATTATATGACCAATTTTGCGAAAAACAGAAAGTGTTGCATTTTAGAGAACTACTCAAAGAATCCCCCTAGACTTGAGGACACAAGATCAGTTATATGTTTAATTCTATTCAAGAAGTGTTGGGAGAGACTTACTTTTCGTTTGAGGAGTACCACTAACAACCCAGGTGTTTGCTGCAATAGAAGCTTGAACTGAAATAGAGAACAAGAAACAACTAAACATTAGATATATTACGTATCAAGATATAGATGGTAAAGAGCCAAAGGGTAGATGAGTGGCTTTACCTTTCGGGTTGGTAAATTGAATAACTACATCATCCTTGAAGATGTTGACTTCCTCAATAGCAGGAATGGCATTAACTCCTATTCTCTTCAAGGTACTTTGAAGCCGTTTATACCACTAACAACCCAGGTGTTTGCTGCAATAGAAGCTTGAACTGAAATAGAGAACAAGAAACAACTAAACATTAGATATATTACGTATCAAGATATAGATGGTAAAGAGCCAAAGGGTAGATGAGTGGCTTTACCTTTCGGGTTGGTAAATTGAATAACTACATCATCCTTGAAGATGTTGACTTCCTCAATAGCAGGAATGGCATTAACTCCTATTCTCTTCAAGGTACTTTGAAGCCGTTTATCATCTGTGGTAGTTGTCTTGTGAACAGCTTTCTTCTTCCTTCAATTGACAACAGACATAAAGAAAATTTAAAAAAAAATGAGAAAAAAAAAACGATCTTTGAAAAAAAAAAAAGAGTATGAAAATGATATTTCAACAGCAAAACAAAAAAATTTTGTTAAGAAAGCATGGGAAAATATCGAGAGACAACAACCTGCTTAAATGAACGATACAATACACAAACAAGCATGAAATTTATGTTTGTGAATTCAACCATTACTCAACCAAGTAGTACGATAAAGAAGAATCATATATGTTGTCAATGGTAAACCAATAGCTGTAAATCAAATTATCAAAATGAACTACTATCAAAAGCAAACTTCACAGATTACAATAAAGAAATCCATTAGAACTAATAGAATGATGGATGAGAAAACAGAGAAAATCAGAAGTAGATGGGGGAACGGTGTATACATATCATGTTACCTTCATCCTTAGGATCATGCCAAGTCTACAGTTGGATGATATTATTTTACGTAAACCATGGTTCAATGAAATTACTCACCAACAAATAAAATATAATCAAGCACATCCAGATAAAACTTTTAAGAGATACATATTTCCAGTTGAATTCATTTCCAACTCCTTATTAAGTAAACCAACCAACAGATAACTAACTCTTCTCACACACTCATTAACTTTCAAAAAGATGCAGATGAAACTAACCTTCTCACGCTACCTTTTCCTCCAGTGCGAACTGCACCAGCCATCTTCTGGAGCTTGGTATGATCCATCTGCACAATATAGGAACAAATACAAGACTTACGATNAAAAAAAAAATACAAGACGCGGAGATTTGTATAATAAGAGCAATTAAAAAAAAAACAGAGATTAGTCAACGGAGAAAAGAGAGGTAAAACAGATTAACGCATACATGTGCTCGGCCATATCTTTTATAACTATAAATCAAACAAAAAACTTATCAGAAGAATCAATTAGCAATAACGATATCCGCAAGAAAGGCAAATCGAGGCATAAGCTTATCCGAAAAATATTTTCAGTTACAAATTATCCATTCATTTCATCATATTCATCGTAGAGAGTACATGAGTGAGATTGTCCTAGAGAGGCCGTCAACATTTGACGGAAAAACATTCGTGAAAAGTAAGCTTCTGCTCGTACTGTAATTACAGTTCGACTAATTCATCTAACCTAGGTTTTTCATTGTTCATTTCTGAACGTACAATCGAAGGATGCAATCAACGCTAGTATATATTTAACATTACGATCTGTGAAGTCGTAAGAAATCAGACATTAGAAGCAAGTTTAACATAAGAAAATCAACGACGATCAGTTTCAAAGACATAGCAACCTATGAAATCGACAAACACCTTAATAGAAAATACAAAATCCGGCTCCAAAGCTATAAAATGAAAATGCGCAACAATAGAACACTCAGAAGAGGATATTCATCGTCGAAGAACAATCCGAAAATAGTAAGAAGCACATAGGATCAAGAAAGCGATGAGAAGTGAAGCTAAACTGGAAGGAAGAGTTACCTTCAAGATTATTAGAATCGAGTTCCCGAAGCGGAAGAGGATAGCCTCAGTCTGGGACGGCGCTAATGCATCATATATTAGGGCGCGCCGAATACGATGTTATTTAAATAGGCTGATCCAACGGCTGTGATTTAACCTCACCTCGAGCAGTGGAAAATCCAAAAATATTTCTGATAATTCTTTTTTTTTTTTTAGTTTAATTGTAATAATTCACTTTTATTTGCAAAATAAATAAATAAAAATATTCTCTTGTGCGTATAAACAAAGTTTCTCTTTTAGGAGAATCAATAAAATTTTAATATTTGGTTGAATAATATATATTTTAATTAATTGAGTTATAATTAAATTTAACTAAAATAATATATTATTATTGGAATATATTCAATTTTATCGTCTAAAATAATAATAAAAAAACATTATTAACATTTCAGCTATATAATTAATAAGTTATTAATACTTTATTTATTGAACTATAATTCATTAAAATTGTTTTTAAAATTTTTAATTTTGAAAATTGACTCGAGATCTTTAAACACAATACTTGAGTTCAATAAAATAAAAATAATAAATAATAAATAAATAACTTTCTAATATTACAATTCAAGCAAATAAATAAAAATAAAAAAGGAATACGTAAATGAACCGAAACTACGTTCGAACGAAAGTGATCATGAAAATATGATGATTAAAAAATACTTAAATTAAATGAAAGTTATTATCTATACGGGTAAATTACATATTTTTTTAGGTTATTCAATCAAATGAGCTTCATAATTAAAGAACATACATTAATGAACTGATATCACATCCAAATGAAAACGGTCTTGAGAATAAATGACTAGAAAATGCGTAAAGGAAATAAGAGTTACTATCTATACCAACAATATGCACTTTTTTTTTTTTACTTCAGTTGTTCAATAATAGAAACTTCATATTATATCGGAAAACGAATAATTAAATTTAATTGTTGAATATATATATATATATATATATATACTAAGCTTCCATGGCTATGCAGAATTTTGCCCATGAGATCTGGATATTGGGCGCTTGTGAACAACTTAAAGCCCAAGGATAAAAGTTTTTGGTTAAAAATGGCCCATTAAGTTTTGGAAGAATTTCGGCTCGGCTCGAGAAAGTATAGACAGGGGTCGGTGATTGGCTATGGGTAGCACCCTAGAGCTATGACATTATGCGTGTGTAGATCCTTGACAACGCAGAGAAAGTCGGAGTAAAGATAGACTGGCTAATGATCTTACACTACTGTAAAAATACCTTTTTTTTTTTTTTTATCCGATAGTTATTAAGAAACAAATGAAATTTATGATTATACTCCAAGTGAACACTACCATTGTGAAGAGTCGTGTTCATCTAACATGGTATCAGAGTCATGCCTTAAACTTAGTCATATCAATAGAATTCTCAAATGTCTGAACAAAGTATCGTGAGCCTTGAAGGCATTGTCAAAGAGTGACTAAATTATCGAACAAAGAGGCATACTTTGTTCGTATTGGATGAAAGTCCCACGTCGGCTAATTTAGAGAATGATTGTAAGTTTATAACGAAGGAATACTAAATAGTTTGTTGTCGAGAAAATAGGGGAGAAGGGCAAATAGGGAAATAGGGTTTAAGATAAGATAAAAACGAGTGGCTGATGTGGAAATATAGAGAAAGTGGGGGACGAAAATAGAAATAGATAAGATTAGAAGTGAGGAGTGCAGAGAAATTCACGTGATTTGATGGGGATAGTTGAATAAAGTATGGGAATGGCATGGAATCAACGGTGGTGATTGGTGGTGGGCTTCATCATAGCGCGCATTGCCACGTGCAATGAAGTCGACAGCACAAGCCTTGCCCATTATTTACGTACTATTTTAACCCTTTTGAATTTCTTTTTTTTTTTAATTAAAAAAAATATTGAATGTGATGGTACAATTTAATGATCAATTACAAGAAAATATTTTCTCAATTTTTACTCTAACTACTATAAAGCTCCTCTTATGCTATGATGTGTCGATCGATAAATCACTCATTTAACCTCGTAAATCTTTTTACGATTAGTGGTTAAAATATGTTTAAAATTTTAAATTTATGTATTATTATCGTGTAAATTCTTTAAGCAATTTTTATATTTGGAGTTTACCGATGATACGGTAGAAAATCGAATTATTAGCTTTAGAAATAATAAGATGTATTTTATTTTTATAATATATGCTTTGTTGGATTGTAATGACCTAAATCCACCAGTATCCAATCTTTGGATACTGCTAGTAGATATTGTTCTCTTTGGATTTTTTCTTCTGGGGTTCTCTTCGAGGTTTCAAAATGAGTCAATTAGGGAGATTTTCACCCCCTTATCGTTCCCCTCTCCAAACGACGTGGAATCTCACAATTTACCCTCCTTGAGGTCAGTGTCCTCATATCACCTAATGTCTGGCTCTGATACTATATGTAATGTCTCAAGCCCATCGTCTTTCTTTTTTGGGCTTTCCCTCGAGGGTTTAAAACGCGTTCACTAGAAAGAGATTTTTACACCGTTATAAGAAATGTTTCGTTCTCCTCTTCAACTGATGTGGGATCTTACACGAATATTACGATGAGAGCAATCGGCAAATTTAAGCTTGCTTAAGCAATTTTAATCTTTTATATAGAAAATGTGCGTTGATAATGAATATGTTAGTGGGAAGTACGGTTCCAATATATAATGATGATTAAAATTATTGATAAGCAAAAAATTTAATTTTAAAAAAATATAAAAATAGTTAAAAGCAAACTTAAACGACGTCGTATCTTAACTCACTTCATCAGTGAGGTTATGAGTACGTCATCATCCATTTTTTTTAATTATTTTAAAAATATATTAAGATATTTTGTAGTGTATTGCTAAATTAAATTATCTTATTTAATTATTTCTTAAAATATTATGGAGCTTTTAGAAATTTAGTTTATTTATACCCAAAAACAGCAACATATTTTAAAATGATAAAATTTTAATATGTAGGGGGTAAAAATGAGAAGAACCAATAATTGAAGGACGAAAGTGAAAAATTGTGAATAATTCAGGGACCAGAGTCTGGCTTTTGTTCTATGCATGGGTCAGCGTCAGTTTTCATGAAAAATTCGAGGAAAAAAAAGGGGGAAATATGGAATTAAACAAATTAAAAGGGTTATATATTGATATATTATATAGTCTAGACCCTTTTTAGCAAAATTAACTGAGGGATCTGAAAGGGAAATTAAATTAGGCTTCTTATACTCTAAACTCACATTAACAAAGATTAATTTTATTATTAAATTAATTAATCTTGGTTTGTTACAGAAGAGACATTTCCAGTGGAAGCAGAATTTGAAGAGAAGGAATTCTTGTGATTGTGCATCCAAACCTTGAAAACTTGGCGAGTGATCCCCACGCTCCGGCAGAACCTCTCGATCTCCTCGTCCAGATCTTTCCGCTGCAATTTCCAACCCAATCTCTCTGCAAATGCCAGCATTTTTTCCTTCTGATCCGTCGTGAACTTTGTTCGGAACCGTTTTTTGCTGCCGCCGGTGTCGGCGGCGGCGTACTCGACGATCGCGTGGCGGTCGTAGTCCATGAGGTTGTCGGCGGTGGGGGCGGCGGAGGAAAAGCGTCCGCCGCCGCCGATATAGGTGACTTTGCGGTGGAAGTTGCGGTGGCAGCTGCAGGCGGCGCAGTAGAGTTGGTTGGCCGGAGAAGAGGTGTCGTCGAGAGTGAATTCGCCGCAGCCGTCGGTGGCGTAACTGCCGAGATTCGCTGCATGGTTCCGTAGGCATTCTCTGTAATGATAATGAGAATTCTCTCCGTCCATTTTTTCTTCCCTTTTTCTCTCTCTATTTCTCTGTGTGTGTTGGGAGTTTATAATGGGATATCCTGCCGTTTGAGATGCCAAACTTTTAACCCTAATTAAAATTATATATATATATATATATGCATCTCGTGCAAGAGCTACCGTCATACTTTCTTTACGACTTATTTTAACGCTGTAAAGAGATATGAACTTATTCGATCATCTGATTCAATTTTAACTTGCTGCTCGTCCTCCTTTGTTGCAATTCGTCTCTGGACCTCTTTAGCTATTAACTACAAATCACTTAAAATATTTGTTACTACCTACGACTCGTCCTCTTCGGCCACTAACCACATAATGTTCGAAACATTATTAGAGTTGCATTAACGGTCTTTTAAGAAATATGCAATATGTGAAACAGACCATGGTTGTAACTAACATATATATAAAATGAAGTGAATATGTGATGTCCCATTGGTTAGGGAGGAGAACAAACCACTATTTATAAGGATTTAGAAGGGTGTGGAAACCTTTCCATAGCAGACGCGTTTTAAAGCGTTGAGGGGAAGCTCGAAAGGGAAAGTCAAAGAGGACAATATCTGCTAGCAGTGGATCTGGGTTGTTACATAATAAATCCTACATCGGTTCAAGAGGGGAACGAAGCATTTCTTATAAAAATGTATAAACTTCTTCCTAACATACGCGTTTTAAAGACTATGAGATTGATGACGATATCAAGTCAAAATGGGACAATATCTGGCAATGATGGGCTTGAGTTGTTACAAATGGTATAAAGGCAGACACCGAGCGGTATGTTAGCGAGGGCTCTAGGACCCCAAGAGGGGTGAATTGTGAGATTCCAAAGTTAGACATCGAGCAGTGTACCAACAAGGGGTGGATTTTGGGATCCCACGTTAATTCGAGAGGTGAACAAAACACTTCTCATAATTAAAAATAATCGGAAAATTATAGTTAGATGGGAAGACATTTTTTGTGAGCATGGGCTTGAAATTAATATATATATATATATATATATATATATAAAATATAAATAAATTAATTAAAAGATATTTGGTGTGGGATTGCTATTATTGGAGAAAGGAGGAAAAAGATAAAAAGAGGGAAGAATCTTAATGTTTTGGCTTCCAAATATCATATTTGGAAAAGAACATTGATTTGATGTCTAGGTTCATGAACTTGAGTTATTCTTAACATATATTTATATATATATATATATATATGTGAGATTAATTCTTCATAAATATTGACAATACATCACAGCGGTGTGAGTTTATCATTGCCCAATTAAACCTGCCATAGAAAAATGTAAAAATAAAAGAATAATTACTGGAAGGGTAATTTCCGACAATAGTCCCTCCACTGTAATTCTTTTTTTTACTGTTGAAGTGGGCTTTAATGTCCATTTTGAAAGTTGTCAGCAGACCCGTGAACCGTTTCGGGTCGTCCAGCAATAATTCACCCCCGAAAATATACCAAAATAATAGTGAGGGATTTTATTATTTATTATTAAATTAAAATTTTGATTTTGATATTTTTGTGTTGTAATTGAAAATTTTCTAATATTTTTAAATATATTAAATAATAAATCTCTAAATTTTTAATTTTTGTATTCAAATCGACGGGAATAAAGGTATTTATTATATATTTTTAAAGTCAATCCCCTCTGGTCAAGAATTGGGGCCTCACAATCACTAGCCAATATGCTTTTTTCTCGTGCCTTTTTTTCGTTCATGGTTCAATATTCTGGTGTCCTAGGCGTAGAGGAACAACACCAATCCATCCCGAACTAGGTGGTTAAACTCTACTGCGGTGACGATACTGTAGGGGAGGTCCTGCAGAAAAATAGCTCGATGCCAGGATGATAAAAAGTTTCATTGGCACACCGCCTGGTATCTGGCTCTAATACCATTTGTAACAACTCAAGTACACCACGAGCACATATTGTTCGTGTTGACCTGTTATGTCAATTTCACGATTTTAAAATGCGTCAGAGATTTCCACGTCCTTATAAGGAATGTTTTATTCTACTTTCCAACTGATATGAGATCTCAAAGTATATGAGGATAAACCGTGTTGAAAGATAGTTAATGTGATCATGTCGAGAGAGAATATTAGGGTTATCAGGTGCCAAATCTAAATTTCCGATCTTGATCCGAATCTTGAGCACAAAACGTTACAACCCGAAACCCTAATATTGCAAGGCGCCAAAAGGCAAACATTTAAAAGAAAATGGAAAAGCTTTGGTGTCATGTAATATTATTAATTATATAATATATGATAATATATGCATATGAAAGCATGTTTTTAGGTTACTAGGTGTTTGGAAACAGGGATAAGATAGCGACAGCCAGTTTTGTCTGTAATTCAGTGGACAGCTTGGCTGGAAAATTCTGGTTGTAGTTGAAAGCAGTATCTATTCGCTTAAGTTTCAAAAACCACGTGGTTAATAAACGAGATTTTAAATTTTGTTTTTTTGAGTTCAACAAAATATGAAGTAAAAAAGTTATACGGAGAATAATTCTCCTACAATATGATGCAACCTACACTGCGTTTCTTAAGAGGGAAGACTATCTCCACAGACCAACACGAGTTATTCCAGCATGTTTTGTCCTAAAAGAAATTCTTAGAAGGTCACCGAACATAGAATTGCTCTAAATAAAACATGTTTAACTATGAAGTTCTTATAATTAAGCGACTGAAAAGAAAAGTATACCTTATTGGTATAGGGAGGTCTGTACCTTGTTGATAAAATGTCCCAATGCTATGAAACGAGGGGATAATGTCACACTCGTGCAAGGAAAGGACTGCACCCATTTGCATGTTTCGGTTCATAGCATCGATAACATCTAGCATTATAGAGATTTTTTTTTCTCCCGATTGTTTCAAAGCGTATGGATTACAACATTAAGATACTACTCTTAGCATGTCAATGCCCTACGGGTCGTTTTTGGGAGGATATTTAGTGAGATCCCAGATGGAGAGGGGAACAGACATTACCTATAAGGGCATAAGAATATCTGCTTAGTACACGTGTTTTAAATAAGTAACGAGCAATAAACATGTCTGTTAGCGGTAGGGTTGAACTTAAAATAATAGTCATAAACTAAAATTACCAATAAGGACCCAATTTATTGCCACGTAGGACCTAATTTTTCATACTCTTTCATAAAAAAATTATTTTTCATGTATTAATTTTATTTTTAAAATTGAGTTTGTATCGTTATAAAAAAAAATTAAAATTAATTTAATTCTTCGTGTAATTTTATTTTTCTTTTTAATTTAGGTTCTATGGTTGTGCGTGACGAGCATCGAAACTTCAAGAGTGGCCGCTGATACTATCATAAACCGCGACGGCGGCGAAGTGTTCTTCCATGACGACTGCTTTGGCTGCGCTTCAATTCACCTTCCTTTCTCCACCCGCTTCCAAGAAGCTTCCATACGCCGTAAGCTTACTCTGATTCTTCTTCTGCTAAAATTTCATTTCCAAATTTGGTTTAATTTTGACGACGCTCTGTGTTTCAAATCAGCTGTATACTGCAATTAAGTTCCGTTTTACTAGCTGAATCGTTGGCTAGGTGCTTCAATTTGTCTTAATAGCTAGATTCTAGTTTGTTTTATGTCTTGGTGCTGAAGAATGCGGGTATTATTCAGCTGTTTTTCAACTCTTCTGGGCGTAGAAATGGCGTACAGTTTGTGGCTTGTAATGCTTCCAGTTCAAGAAATGGCAAAGGTGCCTTTCTTTTTTTCTCTTTTATTTCTATTTCTGAATTGAATTTTCGATATGACTCTGTGAGTTTCAGGTGCTTTTGATCCAGAATTGCGTTCTGTGCTTGAACTCGCCACGAATTCCGAATTATACGAGCTTGAACAAATCCTCTTCGGTCGCAGGTTTGTTTGCCTTCATTTGTTGCATTGTTGTGAGATCTCACATCGGTTGGAGAAGAGAACGAAACATTCCTTATAAGGGTGTTGAAACCTCTCCCTAGTAGATGCGTTTTAAAATTGTGAGGCTGATGACGATACGTAACGGGCAAAAGTGGACAATATCTGTTAGCGGTGGGCTTGAGCTGTTACCTATGGTATTAGAGCTAGACACTTGATGGTGTGTCAACTAGGACGCTGGCCCCCAAGGGGGTGGAATGTGAGATTCAATATCGGTTGGAGAGGAAAACGAAGCATTCCTTATAAGGGTGTGGAACCTCTCCTTAGTAGACGCGTTTTAAAACCTTGAGGTTGACGGCGATACGTAACGGGGCTTGAGCTGTTACAAATGGTATGAGAGCTAGACACTAGGCGGTGTGCCAGCTAGGACGCTGGCCCTTAAGGGGGGTGGATTGTGAGATCTCACAATGGTTGGGAGGAGAACGAAGCATTCCTTCTAAGGGTGTGGAAACCTCTCCCTGGTAGACGCGCTTTAAAACTATGAGACTAACAGTAATACGTAACGGGCTAAAGCGGACAATATCTGCTAGCGGTGGGCTAAAACTGTTACAACTGTTTAGAAGTATTTTTAGTTGGAATTCGTGTATCTTAGGTTTTAGATTTCGAGTTTAGTTTTAGGAGGCTGATCTTTATGTTAACGACGTGCAGTTACTTCAGCCCTTTGGTGAAATCGATTACGAACCATGGCGAAACTGACTATGCTATGATTGAGGAAGACCTTGAAGAGAGAGATGATTTTATTTCAACGCTCGAGTCTCGATTCTTATACCTTGCAGCCGATGCCCGATCAACATTAAGGTTTCGTAATGCCAAACTAGAACTTATGCATAGTTCATATTGCTGTTAGGCTGAAATCAAGAATTTTTATGCTGATTGTTCTTATGCGAGTTGCATTTCAATTATATGAGTTTATTTCATATGTTGTTCTTGGAAGGGGTTGGAGACCATCTTATAGAGATGTCTTGCTTACAGTGAGAAAAAAGTTAAACGTTCCTTGCTCAACTAAGTTGTCTTCCGAAGACCTTGAAGCAGAAATATTTCTTCATTTGTTACAGGAATACTCGAGGTACTTTACTGAGGCCTGCATTTTATACCTTAGATTTGATCATTTGAGTTTGTAAAATCTAGATGTGTTGGTATAGCTCGATCGGTAATTGCTGGTTACGTTGATCCAAACATATATTTATTAGTAACCGAACATTTAATTTAAGTTTTAGGAGTCGTAATAAATGAAAAATGCGTCGATCAAACAGTATTTCTAGGAAGCTTGCTACTAAATGTAGTGCAACAGCTTAAGCCCACCACTAGCGGTTATTGTCATTTTTAGGCTTTCCCCCAAGCACCGCTGGTAGATATTGTCCTCCTTGGGCTTTCCCTTTCGTGCTTCCCCTCAAGGTTTTTAAAATGCGTCTACTAGGGAGAAGTTTCCACACCCTTATAAAAAACGCTTAGTTCTCCTCCTCAACCGTTGTGGGATCTCACAATCCACCCCCCTACAGGGTCTAGCTTCCTCGCTGACACTCGTTCTCCTCTCCAATCAATGTGGGATCTCACAATCCACTCCCATTCGGGCCCAGCGTCCTCGTAGGTATTCCGCCTAGTGTCCACCTCCCTTCAGGGCTTAGCGTCCTCACTAACACACCGACCGGTGTCTGGCTTTGATACCACTTGTAACAGCTCAAGCCCGCCTCTAACAAATATTTTCCTTTTTAGGTTTTTCTTTTTGGGCTACCCCTCAAAATTTTTTAAACGCGTCTATTAGGGAGAAGTTTCCACACCCTTATAAAGAACACTTCGTTCCCCTCTCCAACCGATGTAGGATCTCACATGTAGAAAGTGAACAAAGTGGTGATCGTGCTCTACAATGATGAACTAGATTAGATGATCATATCGACTCTTGATTCAAGGATTTGTAACTATAAATGAACCTGAACAACTAAAACCCGGTTAATATTACGTTTCTTTGATTGCTCTGGATTTATAATCTATTCAATATAATGAAGTTCTATATCTATATATAAATCAAGTGCATGTTTTTGTGTGTGTATGTTGGTAAGATGGAAAAATTTGCCCTTTCCCATGTAGTGAAGAATCAGTGAGGCAGTCTAACCTTGAAGGTAGTCTACAACTTGGACTCAATCAGTGGAAGGTGCAAACTTTAGCAGCCACTGATGGAGCGTCTGACCTGCCATCCTTGATATTAAAGGTATCGGTTTTATTAGCTCGTTTTGCACATGGCACGTTTCGCTTCACATTGAACGCCATTGCATTTTCTCACATCGTTGTCTTTCTCTCGACAGGGCGGTAGTTTGATAACCGTGGTTAAAATGTTTCAAGTGGTAAGAATATGGTTATCCTGTTTTATTCTGAATTTTTTTTTTCTTCTCAAGAAGCATTAGTCTTGTTGCAGTTTGCTAGGACTTTATCTGGGAAGATGTTTCGAGAAGCGGCCAACTATCAAATTAAGAAGGAAATCATCAAAAAGGTACTCGGTAACATCTAAAATGTAGTAGAGTCAGACAATTGTCTGGTGAGAATAGTCGAGGTGCGCGCAAATTGGTCTGGACACTCATGGATATTAAAAAAAACATCTTAAGTATTCTCGATACATTTGGACCTAGGAATAAATACCATGGTTTATAGATAGAAGTCTGAGGTCCCACATTGGTTGGAGAGTGAAACGAACCTCTCCCTAGTAGACACGTTTTAAAACCGTGAGGCTGACGGCGATACGTAACGGGCCAAAGCGGACAATATCTGCTAGCGGTGAGTTTGGGCGGTTACAAATGGTATCAGAACCAGACACCGGGCGGTGTGCCTACGATGATGCTGGCCCCAAGGGAGGTGGATTGTGAGGTCCCACGTCGGTTGGAGAGGGGAATGAACCTCTCCTTAGTAAACGTGTTTTAAAACCGTGAGGTTGATGACGATACGTAACGGGCCAAAGTGGACAATATCTACTAGTGGTGGGCTTGAACTGTTACGAGAACCACCTTAAGCAACCAAGAATGTCCCTTGCTTGTCATGCTCTGGTTGTCCAATTGACATCTACCTGGAAGTTCTGCTTTCCAGCTCGACTTTTCTATATGATCGTTGTTTTTTGGCAAGATAATATTTTTTTTGATCGGAATAAGGAACGTTTTTTTTTTTTAGAGCATCGAGGTTTTTCTGAAAAGATTATCTTTGCCTGTAAATCATGCAAACTTTTGAAGCCATAATCGTTTAAACATCGACCAATTCTTTCGTTTTACAAACCATAATCGTATCCCTTACACCTTTATTCTTTACCTTCCTGACTTCTTAGGGTGGACAGTTAGCTGCAGCCAATCTCGAGTCGAGAGTCGCCTTGCTCGTTGCCCAAAAGGTAATCATATACTTTTGTTCTCAATTCCAATGCATCAATGATAGATCTATAACGGTGTATAATTACAACGTTTTCAAGCCTTCTGTCATTGAGTAACGGTCCGTGGCTCGAGTCCCTCGAAAAGTGGGTCGTTACACCTTCTGACACACATAATGGTCATTACAACAGCTCTTTGAATGGAAGCTATTTAAGTTTTAGCCCATCGGCATGCAGTAAGATTGAGATATCTATTTCTTCCAATTTGGGACAGGGTCTTGCAGGTGCTGCTTCAAGATATCTTGGTTTTAGAAGCATTATGACCTTGCTCGGCCCAATGTAATTACCTCTTCTGCCATTCACTTTATGAATTTATTTTATGCCTTTAAACTTTCTCAATCTCTCCCAATCTCTCCCTATAAGAGGACGGGTTCAAGCCACGGTGGGTGTGAGATCCCACATCAATTGGAGAGGAGAACGACGCATTCTTTATAAGGGTGTGTAAACCTCTCCCTAGCAGACGCGTTTTAAAACCGTGAGCCTGACGATGATACGTAACGGGCCAAAGCGGACAATATCTGCTAGCAGTGGGCTTGAGCTGTTACAAATGATATCAGAGTCAGATACCGGGCTGTGTGCTAGCGAGGACGCTGGACTCCCAAGGAGAGTGAATTGTGAGATTCCATATGGACCGGAGAGGGGAACAAAGCATTCTTTATAAAGGTGTGGAAACCTCTTCCTAGCAAATGCGTTTTAAAGTTGTGAGACTGATGGGATACGTAACATGCCAAAGCGGACGATATCTGCTAGCAGTGGGCTTGGGCTGATACAGTAGCCACTTACTTGGGATTTACTATCTGATATGGTTAAGTAGTTGTCTTATGAGAATAATTGAGACCCGAACAAGCTTAACCTAAAGTGGATATCAAAAAGAAAAATAATATCTTCATTTACACTTGGGTGCAAGTGTTTTTCGTATTTACGTTTGTAGATGATGACCTAATTTCTTTCTTTCGTGCTCAAACGTGGCCCGGTCTTGACTCGATAACATATGTGCTCGGTATACACGTGTGATCAGGTTTTTTGTTTCTGATTCAGGTTTTGGGGAACATTTCTGGCGGATATGGTCATTCAGATGATGGGAACTGATTATGCTAGAATTTTACGAGCAATTTATGCTTTTGCACAGGTAACCTTCTCTTGCCTACCTGTGGTTGGATTCATCATTCATAGTCTCAGTTCAAGCATGATTAGATATTAAGGCTGTGATTAGGTTCAATGGTCTAAATTGGCAGTTTCTGTAGTAGAGCCTACTAACCAAACCATCCACAATAAAATGAATGAACCCGAACGTTTGATGCTTTTCTTCGAACGAGAGTTCGGGTGAATTTGACATACTATTTAATTTAAACATTTTTATATATAAAATGTATATATATGAGATCCCATGTCAGGTGGAGAGAAGAACGAAACATTTTTTATAAAGGTGTGAAAATCTCTCCCTAGCAAACGCATTTTAAAACTTTTAGGGGAAGCCCGGACGGGAAAGCCCAAAGAGGACAATATCTGCTAGCGTTGGGCTTGGGATGTTACAAATGGTATTAGAGTCAGACACCAGGCGGTGTGTTAGCGAGGACGCTAGGCCTTGAGGGGGGTGGATTGTGAGATCCCATATCGGTTGGAGAGGGGAATGAAGCATTTCTTATAAGGGTGTGAAAACTTTTCCGTAACAAGTGCGTTTTAAAATCGTGAGGCTAACGGTGATACATAACGGGTCAAAGCGGACAATATCTACTAGCGGTAGGCTTGGGCTGTTACATTTGGCCATCTAACAAATCTTTGAGGAGGTTAATCCAAACACACCCTTAGTGTCGTTCCTAGTATATCAACTAACCAAAATGCTCCGGTTATTAGAAGCTTCGTCGTGGCTACGAAAAAAGTAGAATAACCCTACTACCCACTCGACCTTGGAGCTCCAGCTATTGCAAGTTTCTAGTGTGTTATGGAACTTAAAAGCATTACAAATAAGAGGATAAATAAAGTAAAGTGAGGGGAGGCATGGGCAATATTGAAGGTAAAACTAATTAGTGCTAAGTATTGATGGAGGAATGCAGAGGATGAATGAATGTTCTCAGCGGTTAAACTTTCATTAAGCTTTTTGATCTCTTGTTCGAGGGTATAGGTCTTAACCAACTAAGCCATGCTTAGGTTGTGTGAGATCCTACATCACACCAGACAGTGTGTCAGTAAGGACGTTGAGATTCGAAGGAGGTAGATTGTGAGATCCCACATCGATTGAAGAGAGGAACGAGTACCAACGAGGACGCTGGATCTCAAAGGTGGTGGACTGTGAAATCTTATCGGTTGGAGAAAGGAACGAATCATTCTTTACAAGGGTGTGGAAACCTCTCCCTAGAGACACGTTTTAAAATCTTGAGGGAAAGTCCGAAAGGAAAAGCTGAAAGAGGACAATATCTGCTAGCGGTAGGTTTAGGCTGTTACAGGTTGACTTTTAGTTTAATTAGATGCTAATCACGTTTATTGCTTTCCCTTGCATCTACTTAAGTAAGATCCAAAGCATGAAGCTTCCGAATCGAAATAGAAGAACGATATGATTTAGTTAATTATTCTTTATGGGCACTTGATGATTGTTTTCGCCACAGATTCGGATTACTCGCACGTATAGACTACCGTCATCCTCCGGTGACCACGAGAGAATTTGAGCTTTTTGATGCTAGCGAATCACAATATAATCAACATAAAATATCGATCTTGCTAGGCTTCTTGAGCTACATCAATGGAGGAACTGTCAAACAAGCCTTTACTTCCATCTATGTATATAGCAAGCTCATTTCAAGTCATATGCAAATATTTTGTATTTTATGACCTCTGGTTATTGGTTATGCATCTGATGGAGTTTCCATAACGAACGATTATATTCCATAATTTGATTCTGAGATAGAGACTTGGTAGTGATCCGAAGAACTCGGTCAACCAAACCCAATCGATATGGTTTGAGTTAGGCTATCAACTTATTTGAACTGAGTTACGTTCAAATAAATGAAAGCTCTATAAGTTTAGTTGATTCACGGGTTTCACCCACTTTTATTGTTAGATGTTAACAAAAATTTGAATAAATGACCCGAACAATTTAGATCATCGATGTAAAATTCAATATTAATTAGGGTGAAAAATTATTTTACAAGATGTTCGACTTAATGTCGTATACCTTTATACTATATTAAATCACTAATTACCACAGATTCGATGGGACGAAAAGATGAAATGAGCTGGAAAATAAAATAAATTAGTTCTAAATTTGGGAACTATATAGGTGTTATTTATAATAATTTTTTAAAATAAAGTAGTGAGCTTTTTTATGTTCTTAATTCGTTATTATTATTATTATTTATTTATTTAAAAAATAGCTTTCGACTTTTTGCTTTTTTTTTTTTCTTTTATGCAAAAGAAATGTCTCTCACTATCACATGGTTTGTTTCTTTCCACGTGTCACGGTTCCAAAAGAGCTTGTACTATTCCTTAATTATGATTTATAATTACTCGTTAATATTGTCTATTTGGAACTGTTATGTATCATCGTCGACCTCACAATTTTAAAACGCGTTAGGGAGAGATTTTCACACTCTTATAAGAAATGTTTCGTTCTCCTCTCCAATTAATGTGGGATATCACATATATGTTATCACTCTATTATACGTGTATATTATAAAAATATATATAAGTTTTAAGAATAAAAATGTAATATAAAACCCTACTAACTTTTATTTATTAATTATTATTTTATATGCTATGGAATATTAGAAGATTTGGCCCATGTGACTATGATCTCAATAATAGACAACAACCAAACCTTGGCCCAAGCTAGACATTGAGTCATTTGAATATTTGTCTTTGATTAATATTTTTTTTTATAAAGCCGATTAGCTTAGGTCGATCAATTATGATACAAACGTCACGAAACAAAAGGATTAACGTTTTTTTTTATTTAGTTCGACGAAATCTTAGTATTAATATTAATTAACAACTTATTTATAATAAAAATAAATAATTGGGGTGAGACGGGGATGAGAATTATATTCTTCGTCCTCATTCCCGTTTAACCAACGGAAAAAACTCCTAGCTCTTTCTTCAGTGACTCGAGAAAACCGGATCAATCCAATCCAACCCTCATTAAATATATCCAAATTATATGATATTTAATGGTAAATTAAATGTTTTTAGATTTTTTTAGTTACTATTTTAATTAAAAAAAAACATAAAAAATTGAACCTATAATTATAGGTTTTTAATCTTTGACTGAAAAACCTAATTATTAATGGTAAATAAATAATTTAATTTAAAAATTAAAGTACTGTAGTTATGAGCATTCAATAATAAACGTATCCGAAGAAGAAATCAAGATTTGGCATTTATTTTAATTAGATGCGGCATGCCTATTTTAAATTTGGTGAGCTCAAATCATCATTACTAAAATCAATAATTCAATAAAAAGCTGACATTATCTCGGTTTTGATCAGGTGTTTTTCTCACACAATTCTTCGGTGCACTTGATTCGATCAAAACGCCGAACTCTCTTCTCCAAAATCATATGGCTCAGATTCAACCTCATGTAACGGACCAGATTCAATCAATGTTCATTATCATGGCTGAGGACGTACCACATGGCACAATCTAGACCGTCTCAAGGTTCGATCAATGATCAGCGATTTTACACCGTACGATTATTTTTCACCACCATCCGACGGCCATTTCCAATTGTGAAACTAATATTTAAATTACTGCCCGGGTTTGCTTTTGTGCCTTGCCCGTACCTCATTATTAGTTACATTCTCTGTTCTCCCCTAGCTGCCCGTCATAGGAGTGACTGACCGGCCAGTATTAAATTTTAGCCCATTTTTCTTCCCAAAAATAGTACTCGTAATGATTACCGAGGGGCGGCTTTGGTTATTATAACAAAATATGTAATTTTAAATGAAGAAATAATTTCAATTATTTTTAATAAACAATCTCACTTCTTCCGAATAAAAAATAAATAAAATTTATGGTATGATATCATCTACTTTGAGCATAAGCTCTCGTGACTTTGCTTTGAGTTTTTCCCAAAATGCCTCATATCAATAGATATGTATTCCTTTACTTATAAACTCATGATCATCCCCTGAATTAGCCAATGTGTGACTCACTTCCAACAATCCTTAAGACTAAACATGGTATCATACATATCATCCCATTGTGGAGAGCCGTGATTTCTAACATGGTATCAAAGTCATGTCCTAAACTTATCCATGACAATAGAATCCTCAAATATCGAACAAAGATTGTGAGACTCGAAAGTATAGTAAAAAAGTGACTAAACAAGGGCTCTAGAGAAAGGAGTCGAACCTCGATTAAGGGGAGACTTATAGTGTACTTTGTTCGGGAGAGAATTGTGAAGGGCTCCAAAGAAATGAGTCGAGTCTCGATTAAGGGGAGGTTTATAGTGTACTTTGTTCGGGGGAGGATTGTGAAGGGCTCAAGAGGAAGGAGTCGAGCCTCGATTAAGGGAATATGCTTATAGTGTACTTTGTTCGGGGACGATTGTGAGTCCCACATTGGCTAATTTAGGGAATGATGAGGAGTTTATAAGTAAAGAATACATCTCAATTGGTACGAGGCTTTTTAGGGAAGCCATATCTTTCACTAAATTAACCAACGTGGGACTCACTCCCAACAATCATTTTTTATTTTAATTTCAATAAAATAAAGAATAATTTCAACTATTTATGAGTAAATATATTAAATTAAAGTTGTTGAGTGGAAGTAATCCTTAGCCTCTGATTTTGAGTTCAAAAAAAAAAAAAAAAAAATTATGATTTACTGGCCGGACTTGGAGCCTGAATTTATTTATTTTAACTTGTTTCTTTTGTATGCATGTGGAAAAAGAAAGACTATGAATCTTACACATAAATAATTATGATGATATTGACCACCGTGCCCCTGGAAGGTGACTTTTCATTCCGCCACCACCTGATTCACCCTTTACAAAAGCTGCTCCTACTTAACCTGGATAAAACAAACCCTACTTTTAACTCCAAACTTGAGGCTATTTTCGTCTTTTCCCCTCTTTTTTTCCCACATATTTCAAATTCAAGTCCTTTTTGAAAAAAAAAAATATGTTTTGATATCTTCGAAATGATCCAGTCTCGGGTAGACAGTTTTTATGGGGCGTAGGCCTCCCAAAAGGTAACAGAGGCGTGCAAAAGTTTTCTTGGGCTAGACGGAGATTGGCCCTCGAGTGCAAAGGGAGCTTGACTGCAAGACCCACCCGTCAAGCAGGGACGAAAGTCGGCCTTAGTGATCCGACGGTGTCGAGTGGAACGACCGTCGCTCAACGGATAAAAGTTACTCTAGGGATAACATACTGATCTTCCCCAAGAGCTCACATCGACAGGAAGGTTTGGCACCTCGATGTCGGCTCTTCGCCACCTGGGGCTGTAGTATGTTCCAAGGGTTGGGCTGTTCGCCCATTAAAGCGGTATGTGAGCTGGGTTCAGAACGTTGTGAGACAATTCAGTCCATATCCAATGTGGGCGTTAGAACATTGAGAGGACCTTTCCCTAATATGAGAGGACCGGGAAGGACGCACCTCTGGTATACCAGTTATCGTGCCCACAGTAAACGCTGGGTAGCCAAGTGCGGAGCGGATAAAGAATATATGTTTTAACTGGTTAAATTATTTGAGACGAAATATTTAAATAAAAATATATATATAAAAAAAACAAATGTTTATTTTTTTTAATGGCGTGAAATTCCAATTTTAGCCCTTCTCTAACTTCCATGCATTTATATCTTTATTGTGAAAGTAGTAATATGGCATAATAAATGTACGACACCATGTTTACAATATCTTAAAGAAACGAGAAGAGGATCAAAAATGAAATTTTGTACAAGTTGAGGGGTCAACATCAAGAGCTTTAAAATTTTAGGGATTGACAAGAAAATAGAGTTAGAAATTTAAGGTAGGAATAAAAAATCAATACCATTTGAACCGCTATATATTATATATATCGTAACAACCCAAGCCTATCGCTAGCCAATATTGTCAACTTTGATATGTTATGTATCGCCGTCAACCCCATCGTTAGCAAATATTGTTCGCGTTGACTCATTATACATCGTCGTCAACTTTAGGGTTTAAATGTTCGAGGGCTCCATAGGCCTAAGAAGAGGCTATATAGTGTACTTTGTTTGAGGGGAGGATTGTTGGGAGTGAGTCTCACATTGACTAATTTAGGGAATGATCATCGGTTTATAAGTAAGAAATACATCTCTATTGATATTAGGTCTTTTGGAGAAGCCCAAAGCAAAGCCATGAGAGCTTACACTCAAAGTAGACAATATCATACCATTGTAGAAATCCAAAATTCCTAGTATCAGAATCATGCCCTTAACTTAGCTCAAAGTGGACACTATCATATCATTGTGGAGATATGTGATTCCTAACACGGTATCAGAGTCATGCCCTTAACTTAGCCATTGTGAAGATTCATGATTCTTAACATGGTATCAGAGTCATGCCCTTAACTTAGCCATGTCAATATTAGAAGTTCAACTGTTGATCTTCAGACCTGATTTTTTCTTTTATCAGGTGGAATAAGTCTATTTCTTCACAAGCTAGCAAATTTATCCCCATTTCCAACCGACAAATTCTAGGTTTCTCCATCACTCTTAAACTTTCTCACTGTTCGACCCGTCACAAGCTAGCAAGCTTATCCCCATCCTCGACCGACATATTCTAGGTTTCTCCATCACTCTTAAACTTTCTCGATGTTCGGCCCAAGCTCTACGACGCAAATATAATATTGAACTAAAAAACAAAGTAAAGATACATACACACATACACTATTCTATATAATATATATATATATAGCAAATACTTAGTTTTTTTTTTGGTTCCTTATGAGTTAAACCCCTTTCTTCTTCTCTCCTTTTAAAAAGTTGATTTGAAGAAACTCAATAACTACATGTGGTGAAGATGGTTGGAAGAAGTAAAGAGAGAAAGAAAGGTTGGGATAAAGCTGAGGAATGGAAAAAGCTGATCCATAAAGCTGTAATTTTTAAAGCCCATTAATTTATAAACACAAAAGCTGATGAATCCCTCAAGCATTGTCCCATTCTCCCTCTCCTTCTCTCTCTCTTCTTTCTCTCTCTTCCCCCACCTCTTTTAATCTTCAAACCCTTTCATGAAAACCTCACCTTTTTCCCTCCATGGTGGCTCATCTCTCCTCTCTTGACCCTTTGTCTAATTGCTTTCATACCAATGGAACCAATTCCAAAAGAAAAAGACGACCCGCGGGCACTCCCGGTAAATCCTCTTTCGTATCTCGATTCGATTGAATTTTCCGTGTTTTTGATCAATTGAGCTATGTTTTTGACTAATTGAGCTATGTTTTATAGACCCAGATGCCGAGGTGGTTTCTCTCTCTCCGAAAACCCTATTGGAATCAGATAGTTACGTATGTGAAATATGTCATCAGGGTTTTCAGAGAGATCAAAATCTACAAATGCATCGGCGTCGACATAAGGTGCCGTGGAAGTTATTGAAGAAGACCGAGACGACGACGACGACGACGACAACGCGTAAACGGGTGTTTGTTTGTCCGGAACCGAGCTGCTTACATCATAACCCTACTCATGCTTTGGGGGATTTGGTGGGAATTAAGAAACACTTTAGAAGAAAACATAGTAACCATAAGCAATGGGTATGTGAAAAATGCTCTAAAGGGTATGCTGTTCAATCTGATTACAAAGCTCATCTCAAAACGTGTGGGACTAGAGGCCATTCATGTGACTGTGGTCGAGTCTTCTCAAGGTATTTTACCCTCTTTTATTCTTCTCTGACCCATCTCTCTCTCTCTCTAACCTAACTCATCCCGACTCGACGACTACTGTTATGAACTTATTTGGGTTGAGCTGGTTCATGAGTTCTCCTAAAATTCTCGACCTGACCCAACTTAACCCATGGACACATTTAATGAAAACGTATCAACTTTCTTTCTTTCTAGGTCTAAAAAACCTACGGCTTCGACCCAACTCAACCCACGAACACTTCTAGCGAAAACATATCAACTTTCTTTCTGGGTCTAGAAAACCTACGACTCTGACTCAACTTAACCCATGAACAGTCCAGTGAAAAGATATCAACTTTCTTCTTTCTAAGTCTAAAAAACTTATAACCTTGACCCAACTCAACCCACGAACCCTTCTAGCGAAAAGATATCAACTTTCTTTCTTTCTAGGTCCGATCCAACTCAATCCATGAATTCCTCTAATGAAAAGATATCAACTTTTTGTCTTTCGAGGTCTCTCATTTCTCTCATTTCTATATACTTTTATTTTGAATAATGGGTTTTGTTTTGATTTAGGGTGGAGAGTTTCATAGAGCATCAAGATAGTTGCAAATTGGGTCATCATCAACAACCAGAAAAGGAGGCATCTTTACAACCACCACCACCACCACCACCACCTTGTTTATCAAGAACAGCTTCAAGCCCAACTCCAACTCCTTCTTCAGATACAAATTTCAGCTTCTTAAACCAAACCCACACACCAAAAACTCCCCAAAAACTCATCACCCATCATCAAAATTTAGACCTTCAACTTTCAACCTCTTCAAATTCCATTAAAGTTTCAGTTTCTCCAAAAAAACATGAAATTTACTCAACCCATTTGCAGCTTTCAATTGGGTCTTGCAATTATGGTGAAAAAATTGAACAAAAAGATCATTACCAAATGAATTTTGATGAACAAATTGGAAATGGGTTGAATTTATTGAAGCTGAAAGAAGAAGCTAAAGAGAGAATGAGAGTAGCAAGGGAAGAGAAGGCAGTGGCTGAAGAAGCAAGAAATGAAGCAAAGAAACAGATTGAATTGGCTGAGAAAGAGTTAGCCAATGCCAAGAGAATGAGACAACAAGCTCAAGCTGAGCTACAAAGAGCTCTTGCTTTGAAAGAACATGCCATCAACAAAATCAACTCCACCATCCTTCAAATCACTTGCCAAGTTTGTAGGCAACACTTTCATCCATTGCACAAAACTTGAATGTTTGCTTACCCTTCTCGCCTTTCTAATCAAACAAATTACTATTCGTTTTTTACCTCTCGATGGTAAATCAATCCGCACGGTGTCCATGGGTTAGGTTGAAAAAAGACTTCCACGTACTATCAAATATCAAACATTTACCAGTCACAATGCATCACTAATATCAGTTATAAATGTCAAATAGGGTTAAATTGTAATCTTATTTTTGAGATAGTAAGGTTGACCAAACAAAAAAAAGTCAACCCACAAACGGATCGTTCTCAAAACTCAACCCAATTCTAATCTAATCGAGTAAAGTACAAATTTTGGAATTTTGAAGAAGTGAGAAGAAAGTTTCCATTAGGGAGATGAAGTGATGTGAAGAAAAGATGGTCTGTTGAGAGCATTAAAGAAGGGTACAGAGCAGAATTAAAAAGAAATATAGAGAGAGAAAAGGAAAAGGAAAAGTAAGAAAGGACTATTCTGAAATCTGAAAATCTGCAAAATCTGCAAAATCTGAATATTATGAGGGGTTGGTTTGCAAATAAATAGAAATGGAAAAAGTGCCATGTTTTTCAGTGCCACTAAGAGGATGGGGCCAACAAGAGTTAATCATAGACTCAGTGGTCATTCTCAGGGCTCTCACAAACATACACTCCCAACCCCTATCCCTTTATATCCCTTTCAACCTCCCCACATTTACTGTCATATCAGTCTCATCATCTTTTTTTGTTTCTTCTTCTTCTCTTGAACCTTTTAGAGCCACTTGTTCAAATATGCTTCTTGGCTCGCTACATTTTGGGATCGTAAGTGAATCCCGCTTGTTAGGTCCCAAAAGAGGTAGATTGTGAGATCCCATATTGATTGTAGAAGGAAATGTCGGAAATGTCTAAACAAGACAATATCTGTTAACGATGGATTAAGATGTTACAGTTTATTTAGTCTTTGAACTCGAAAAGACACTATCATTATGAAAACGTACATGCAGTGTTACAATTCTTATTCTAGGAAGGTTTCAATCAAGCTTAGAGAAACGATTTGAGACGTGTCATGGTCATACTTGTCCAAGTCTTGTTACCTGTAGTCGCATGTCAGATGTCATAGTCATGCTTTTCTAGAGCGTGTTGTTTGTGACTGTATGCTTGTTCCAGACCCATTTGAGGGTATATAGTTGTTTGTCAAAATTATGTCTAAACCTATCGAGGCTAAAATGCCTCAAAATGTACTATAAGCATAGTCTGATTAGGTGTCAATTTTCCATATCTTGCTTATATGTTATCATACCTATTATTGTTGCTTATTTTCTTTCTTAAAATCGATTTACAAACGTTTTCTAAAACATTTTTTTTTCAAGAACGAGGCTGGAAGCTTGTGTATACATCACCCATGCCAGCCGTAAATTGTAATCGGTAAGTAGCTTATTTGTGAACTCTTAATCATTCTTAAGTCATATATAATCCTATATACTATATATTTTCCCAAAGGTGGCAAACTAGGTTCCATTAGCACGTTTGAGCTCACCATACGATTCGTATAAACTAGTTCATCAGAGCTCATCATTTTTCGTAATTAGCTCCTCTACGCTCATTTCAATAATGGGTTCTTGTCATATAAGCTCATCTGAGCTTATCTCTTACCGTAAGTACACTCGAGAACTTTGCCTAATCTAGTCAACTCTTTACTATTCCTTGCCATTATTTCAAATCATACAATATATAAATGAGACACGATCTTGCCATAATTTCAACTCATAGTACAGATTCTCACGACTCTCTAATAAGCCCCGTATAGGAGCGGCTCTTGTGCCTATCAGTTACTAGGATACCGACGTTGACCTTTGCCCTTATCTAGAAGTTCACAACTAAGAGATAGTTGAGTCGTTGGTAGCAATAATTTCTTTTAAATTTACTTTTTGGTTTATTTTACAGAATGAGTGACTTTATTGGAATCCTACTTCGAAGCATTAAAAAAGAACAAAAAGAAGAAGAAAAAGAAAGGGGTGAGAGAAGTGAGGAATCCAAGGAGGGCTTCCATCCTGAAACAAAAAGCAATAAGATTTAACCAATTATGCAAAAGAAAAAGACAGCACAAAACCAGACATAAAACACTTATATTCACATCACTAACCAATCTCATATGAAACACTCAAACAAGACACCCTTCCAGCTTGCAAATCAAACAGGAATATGTCTGCAAATTGATGCCCTTATCTCTTCTTATAAACTAAGGTATAAAAGGAGACAAAGCAAAAACATTGTTTTAACGTAACAATTCAAGCCCGCCACTAGCAAATATTGTCCGTTTTGGTCTGTACCGTGTCACTATTAGGCTCACCGTTTTAAAACGCGTATGCTAGGGAGAAGTTTTCACACCTTTATAAGGAATGCTTCGTTTCCCTTCCCAACTAATATGAGATCTCACAATCTACCTCCCTTAGGGGCCCATCGTTCTCGTTGGCACACCACTCAGTGTCTAGCTATGATACCATTTGTAACAATCAAAGCTCACCGCTAGTAGATATTGTCTGCTTTGGTCCGTAACGTATCGTCGTTAGATTCACGATTTTAAAACGCATCTGCTAGGGAGAGGTTTTCACACCCTTATAAGGAATGCTTCGTTTCCCTCTCCAATCGATATAAGATCTCACAATTCACCCTCTTGGGGGCTCAGCATCCTCGTTGTTACACTGCTCAGTGTCTGACTTTAATACCATATTGTCTACTTTGGCTCATAACGGATGGCCGTTAGATTCACGGTTTCAAACGCATCTGTTAAGTTGAAGTTTCCGCTCAATGAGATTACTGATCATATTTTTAGATAGCTTGGAATTTGAACAGATGCTTGATGCAGTTATTGCTACAGTTTGAGATCTTCAGCTTCTGGTTTAAGCTGCTTGCTCAGTTGTTTTTGGATTTATTCTTTATTTGTGTATAAAGTTAAGGGGGAAGCTTACTTGTAAATTCCTTTGGTTTTCTGTAAGACCCTTTATTCTCCCTTTTGTGCACTTTGGACTACTAGTAAGTGGCTCTAAGATTCTCTTCATGGTAACTACTCTTGTGGGTTCGTGTGGAGGGATTCGAACTTTTGACTTCATGGTCAACCTGACTGCCTTCGGTCGGTAGGAAAGCTAGTGACTAGTTCCGCTATGGAGCTACGAACTCTGTTAGCACGTTGACACTTTCTCAAATGTGAGATCACCATTGGCTTGAAGAAGAGGAAAAGAACACTCCTAAATGCAGCCTTTCTCTTATATACGAAACCAACCGACGCAACTTAGTACTTGCAGATCAAGGCTATTGAAAGTGTGAGATCCCACGTTGATTTGAGAGAGGAACGAGTGTCAGTGAGGATGCTAGGCTCTGAAGGGGGTGGAATGTGAGATCCCATATCGCGATTGGAGAGAGGAATGAGTGTCAACGAAGACGTTGGGCCCGAAGGCTCGAGAGGGTGGATTGTGAGATCCCACGTCGGTTGGAGAAGTGGACGAAACATTCTTTATAAGGGTGTGGAAACCTTTCCCTAGCATACGAGTTTTAAAAACTTTGAGGGGAAGCCGGAAAAGGAAAGCCAACAATATCGACTAGCAGTGGGGTTGGACTATTACAAATGGTATCAGAGCCAAACACCATGTAGTGTGCCAACAAGGACGTTGAACCCTGAAGGGAGGGTGGACACTAGGCGGTGTGCCAACGAGGACGCTGGGTTCTGAAAGGGGGCGGATTATGAGATCCCACATCGATTGGAGAGCGGAACGAAACATTTTTTATAAGGGTGTGAAAATCTCTCCATAGAAGACGCGTTTTAGAAACTTTAAGGGTAAGCTCAAAAGGGACAATATCTGCAAGCGATGAGCTTAGACTGTTACAGAAACCGCACCGACTCTAGAACAAAGTAGGGGATTGAGCAGCACGAAACCCGTCAACAACGTAGACTCACCCTTTGTGCACAGTCAATTGACAAGGCAGCAAGATCACAGTAATAAAAGCAGTAATTTATAGAAGAATCAGTAAAGCAACAAACAAGATATACTGCATTTTGGGTAACTAATATAGAAAGAAAGCATTGGATGGTAGAACACCTTGCCATCACCATTCAACCATTGTCCTTTGATTCTGTAATAAGGCTGAACATTCCCTTCTATACAGGGCAAGACATCAGCAATTCTCATTTGCTTCTCATTTTCGTAACGCCCCCATGCCCACATGGGGTGCTCGTATTCGAATTCAATATCTAATCTCTGGCATGAGGCGTTATAAATGGTATTAGAAAAGAATCTCTATCACTAGAATGTGGTTTGGGCAAACCAAACGAAAGCTGGTAAACATGAAACGTCTAAACGAGAGTGATTATGAGTATGTGAAATTATGGTCAAGAAACCACGTCTCAACAAGTAGCAATCATGGGTCGAAGGAGCCTTCCTCATCCCTACCCGTGACATAAATGGTAGGGATGGGGTTGAAGGAGCCTTCATCGTCCCTACCCATGACATAAGTGGCAAGAATGTAAATTGAAATAAATAGCAGGGACGGGATTGAAGTTAAAGTTGATATACATAATTACGATATTACATTACAACAAAACGTCGTGTAGCATACACAAATTACACAAGAACTTTATACGAACTCGAGAGAGAGAAACAAAAACGAAGCTTTATACCTCTCGATTAATTTATGATCCAAACCCGTTCGCACTTCTTGGAAACCCTACCTCCTATGCTCTTCTGAAACAACAAATTATCATAATCATAATCTTGGAATAAAATAATTAGACTATAGTATAGTTAGGCAGTAAATTAAATCCAAATTTCATAACATATGCTTTTCTTTTGGGTAATGCTTGCATGTGAGACTATATGTTAAAAGCTGTTTATCATTAATTTCAAGGGGAAATGACATAGAAAAAGACTGCACTTCTGGTATGCCACTTACCTTATCATCATTATCCAACCCTTTTATTTTCCCTTATTTTATTATATCTAAGCTTCCATAACTCGGAAAGTCGAGTTATTTTAGTCACCCATGCCCAGGGTTTGGATTCCGAATTCAGTACTTGTGTGCCCGACATCCTTACAAACCAACACGAGTTCTTTTAACATGCTTTGTGACTATCCCCACAAACAAACATGAGTCATTACAGCATGTTTTGTGTCCCCACAAACAAACAGAGTCATTCCAGCATGTTTTGTCCTTACTCACATGTATCTTAAGGAAAATTTCCAAGAGATATCCAACATGTTTTGTTGGGACACAAAACATGATCTCTTGGAAAATTCCAGCATGTTTTGTGTCCCCACGAATAAACACGAGTCATTCCAGCATGTTTTGTCCTTACTCACATGCATCTTAGGAAAATTTACCAGAGATCATCCAACATAAAATTGCTCCAAGAAAAGTACGCTTAACTATGAAGTTCTTATGATTAGGCCACTGAAAAGGACGGTGGACCATGTTGGTATATGTAGTTACTTTCGATTCTTCTAAGTCTTTTTTTTAACTATACTCGACTCAGGATCTCTCTCATTCAAATATGGTCTTAATTCATTCGTGTACTCTTCTTTTACTCGAATGTCACACTTTCAAAAGAAAAAATATCTTTTAACCCTATTTTCTAAATGACGCGAGGACGAGAAAGGCTTCTCCATCCTCGTACCACTCATGAACATCTCTATTTATAATGCATCGAAACATGAATATAACTCGAGACGAAGAAAAAACATGTTATCAACCGACATAAAACACAGAATTAATGGAGAAAGAGAGAGAGAAATGAAATTAACCTTGAAGAGTTACGGTGGTAATTAATGGAAGGTGAGGATCCATTAACATGAGGCTCCAAAGATGCAGTAAGCCCTCTTCTATGATTGAGCAAACAGGTTGCTTCATGATGTGGGGTTGGTGTTGCAGGCAAGAAATCTTCTTCTCCATACCCTTTTGATTCACATTCCCACCCATTTCATTTTTCACATTCAAATTCAAATCAACACCCAAACAATTTATTTTATAATATAAAAAGTTCGAACATTTACGATAATCTCCTTGAAATATTACTTAACGGTGCACAAGGGTTGGTTCGAAAAATCTTTTGAGACCAATCTGAAATTTCAGGTTGTTCGGGTCAGTGACCAGAGCAACCTAAATAGAAGAGTTCATAGCTCAACCCAACTCTCCATCAAGTAGTTACAAGTCACAATACATCACTAACATTAATGAAAAATGTTAAATATTTTCATTATTTTTAAAAGTATGGTAGGTTTGGATTGGACCGTAACCCTATTTCCAGGCTGGTCGGGTCAAAATGTCATTCCACAACCGAATATTCAGCTTTTCAGTAATTCAACCCAACCCAAACAAAAAAAAAATACAACTCCACTAAACTTTTATGACATGGGTCGGGTAGTCGAGATTAGTCAGGCTATTGGGTCAATTCTTTTATAAAAATATGAATAGAAGCTAGGCTCGAGATTCGAGATGATGTATGATATATGTATTGTTTTGGTTGACTTTGGAAGATAGATAGAGCTAAAGAAAGCAATGATTGTGTTTTAAGCCAAACGCATGTCTCTCTCTCTTAGGTTATAGAAGGCTAGAAAATGTGATGATATTATAATGTATAATCATGTATGCATGTGAAGGAGAACAACAATTTCGTTTTTATTCTTATTAAACTCGAAAGAAGAGTTGTTTGTTTTGGCTAAGGAATTGGAAACTCATTACCTGAAGAACCTGTTTGTTTGTCGGTGTTCTTAACAGTACGAAACATCTGGAAAGAAAGACAAGAACATCTTAAAAAGGTATGCATTTGGTTTAGATGAAAACCAGACAGACATGAAATTTGGAACAAAAAAGAAGAAGAACATGCACAGCTTTTGTGTCTAAATGATGGATTTATAAGAACATTGCTCACTAAAAAAAGATCAAAACTTTGAGTGACCCATTTGGAAATTGAACTAAAAATGTGATTATTTGGAGCTTAAAGATGTTCTATTATTAAGAAATGATGCCTATTTCTCTCTCTAATGGACAAATTGTCCTCTTTTGTGTTGTTTTGTCTTTTATTCCAATCTTCATTCTCGTGAAATTCTCTGTTTATTTTTGCGGGATCGGAGCAAATTCACAAAAATCGAGTTCATCGAAAGAATTTCACCGATATAAGTTCTTAAAAAACGTGAAAAATATTGATCATAACTTCTAAAAACTCAACTTTCAATAGTATTCTACATCTAATTCGTTATTTTGAGCTTTAGTTTTGATATACAAAAAAGTGAGCCGGGCGAAAATTTGGTCGGAACTGAAGCGGGGATGGAAAATATAATTCTTCTTTAACCTCGTCGAGGGAAAAAAATCTTTTTTAATCACTCTTTTCCCGTTTTTCATTTAAACCGGTATTCTCCATCCCATTCGGGGTAGGTCTCGGGATCTCTAGGTGATATATATATATAAAGGAAGCTTTTTTGCAAGGAAGAAAGATAAATAAGAAATGGGTTTGAATTGAAATCCAAAAATAAATTGTGGGTTTTGAATAAAATTACCTGTAAATGACTCTTGACATGAGCTAGTGTGAGATCTTTGGCATCCATTAATTCCAGGACTGATTTTGGAGTCGCCCCTGATCGTACAAAACATTATGAACATTTGAAGAGGAGAGAGAAAAGGAAAAAGAAGAGAGAGAAAGTACTTTCATGGCCACCAAGGAGTTCAACAGCTCGAATGAAACGAGCATGAAGAGATGAAGTCCAACGCATTCTTGGAGCTCTAAAACTTCGTCGGCTTTGAATCCTTGGCATAAACAATCTCGATCTATTATTATTACTACACCAAAAATTCGAAACCCCAAGAAGAGGGTTTTGATGATTTTGAACAATAAATTGATTCAAAGGAGGAGACGACAACAACGACAACGACGATAAAGACGATGTCGTTTGGGTTTGATTCGAATACGTTGAAGAAGACGACGACAACCCGTTGCTGTAAATTGGGATTCCTCTAATGGGTCGGAACCGATCGGCCAATATGTCGACCGACACCACCGAATTGTTCGATAGAGAGAGCTCGGTGTCGACCGGAGGTGTTTGAGTTTGTTGTCGAACATCAAATGAAGTCGATGCGTCGGTTTTGGGAGGGCTGATTTGAAGAGATAGATCAGGAACATTAATGTCTTTCCCCAACATTTTTATGTATCCCACAAGTGAAATTGAGTGAAGGGAGATTGAAAAGATGAGGGATTTTGAATTGGGATGGTTGGATTTAGTGAAGGGTTCTTAGTTTTGAGAAGAACAAGAACAACAAGAACAACATAAGAGCTAGAACTGAGCTGAGAGGCTGTCTTTTAGAGAGAGAGAGTGAGAGAGAGAAAAGAAGAAAGAAAAAGAGGAAGAGAGAGAGAGAATTGCAAAATGGAGAGAGTATGTGTAAAGCCTTGAGGTACTCGAAATGCAGGTGTGTTTTAAAATCGTGAGGATGACAGTCATACGTAACAGGACAAAGCGGGAAATATCTACTAACGATGAGCTAGGACTGTTACAAATGATATTAGAGCTAGACACCAAGCGGTGTGCCAACGAGAACGTTGGGCCTCTAAGGGGATGGATTGTGAGATCCCACCTCGATGGGAGAGTGAAACGAAGCATTCGTTGTGAGGGTGTGAAAACCTTTCCCAAACAGGCATAAAACGTGAGACATTCCGGTGGGTTTGTGAAAGTCTCAATCTTTCTTCAAAAATGTTAAATAGATCATTGAATTTTTAGTTTTGTGTTCAATAAGTTTAGGTAGGTTCATAACTTTTAAAAATAAACAAATTTATACTTTCAATTTTAGTGTTTAATGAGTTTACCCGTGGACCCTGTGGCCTAAGTGAGCTATCCTGTGGCACATGCGTGTGTCACAGCGAGGGCGAGCGTGCTAAAACGAGTGTCTCGGGTGACTTTCTTTGAAATGGGTTTTTCAAGGACAGTACCAGGTGGCACGAGTGTGCTGGTATTGCACCTCAGCCCGCGTGTTGGAGGTTGCTACATACACCCGTTATCCGGCACAGTATCCGTAAATGACACGACATGGGCACGGGAGGACCAATGCCTCGATAGAACCCGGATGGATGGATGTTTAGGAAGTCCCGATGAGATGAGCGACATGCGGACCCGTTCTCGATGGCATGACCGAGTGAGTTGTGATGGCCGACGACATCCCGAAACTCGAGATGACATCAAGACATATGGACCATGTCGATGGAGATTAAGATGGGACGTTGCATTGAGAGACCTTGACTTGAGTAAAGGCAAGGTTNTTTTTTTTTTTTTTTTTTTTTTTTTTTTTTTTTTTTTTTTAATGAAGTTTCTCTACCAAATTTACAAATTATTCTAAATTTGGTTATGTTTTTGTATTTAGTGGTCATTTCACCTTTCTTTTTCAACTATTGTGTCCGTACAATCATTTTTTTGTTTTCTTCAATTACAAATAAACATTATCTCCCATCATGGATTACCATATCCGTCCAAAATATATATGGTTATTTTTTATGAGTGTACGAAGGATATATGAATGAATCGAAACAACATTCGAATGAAAGTGATTTTGAAGATATAATTGACAGTTACTATCTATACTAATAATGTGCACTTTTCTTTTCGATAACTCAATCAATAGAACTCCGCGTCAAACGTATTTAGTTTAGACCAATTCTAGTGACCTTGTACAAGTTTCTCTAACAACATGTTTGTCTGTGGGTGTAACAGCCCGATGCCACCGAGAGCAAATTTTGTCTGTTTTTACGTGTTACATATCACCGTCGGCCTCACGATTTTCACAATCTACCTCCTTGAGGTCCCATCGTCTTCGCTAGCACACCACCTGATAGCACGTCGGAGTCTAGGAATGGTGACATATATGAACACTAAATCAAATGGGAAGTTAGAATTTAAACATATAATGGTAGAATATTTTAGATATTTAAAAATAATAAAAAAAATAAAAATTGGGTGGGTGTAATTGTCAAGAACAATGATTGATTAGTGGGCCCATTGACCTGAAATCAAGATAGACAGAGATAAAGAAGAGAAACTAAAAGGGAAAAAAAGAAACCCTAATTTTAAATATTATATATATATTTCATATTTCTAACCATCAATATAGGGACAAAACCGTCTTTCTACACAAATCTTTAAAAAAAATTATTTTTTAAGTTAGAAACCCTAATTTTGAATATTAATTATATATTTCATTTTAAAGGAAAAATGGTATATATTTTCACATTTCTAACCATCAATATAGGGGCAAAACCGTCTTTCTACACAAATCTTTAAAAAAATTTAAGCATGTAAATGAACACGACTCTCCACAATGATATGATATTGTCTACTTTGAATATAAGCTCTCATAGTTTTGTTGTGGGTTTTCCCAAAAAAGCATCGTACCAATGGATATAATATTATTTGATTATAAACTCATGATCATTCTCTAAATTAGTCGACGTGGGACTTTTATCTAACAAAGGTAACTTTTGAAAGTTCATCAATTTTTTTTCTTTTCAGAACACAGTAATAACCGTTTCGTCTTAATAAAAAATTTTAAAGCTCAATATTATTTTTGAAATACTTAAAAATAAAATATTAATCATTAAGGATTTTAAAAACTTTTTTTAAAAATTAAGGGTATTTTAAAATTTTTTCTTTTCAATTTAACAATATTAATGAATTTTTTAAAAATTCAACAGCATTTTTATTAATTTAACATAATAATAATAATAATAGGAATTTATTTATTTATTTGTGTAAATTTGGAAGGGAAAAAATATGGGTTGAATCATAAATGATTTTGCAATCGATTGGTTTATGATTGAAATAAAAAGAAAAAAAGAAAAAAGAGGAGAGAGAGAGAGAGAGAGAGAGGTAGAGAGAGAAAGCTGTTTAAATTTTTTAGCAATTCCAACGTGCTTTTGATTGGAACAAAGTAAGGTAAGTGGCAGAGTGGTCTATAAAATGGTGGGTTTTGCCTTTACCTTTTTTTTTTTTTTTTTTTTNTTTTTTTTTTTTTTTTTTTTTTTTTTTTTTTTTTTTTTTTTTTTTTTTTTTTTTTTTTTTTTTTTTTTTTTTTTTTTTTTTCATGTTTATTTTATTATTATTTTTTTCATAAAAAATAATTTTATATCTTACATTTTTTTTATATAAATAAAACACTTTTTTTTTTAGCTTTACAAAATGGGTTTTTCTTTTTAGGAAAAGTTTAGTTTTTATGGACAATTTTTTAACGCCTCACTTAGTTTTCTTTAGGAAACAAAAATATTACTTATTTTCTACTGACATTATCATGTTACTTCCACAAACTAATACGTATTCTTTTAGTATGTTTTGTCTTTACTTATCTCATGGTCGTTACGTCACAGTTTTAAAACGTGTTTATTAGGGAGATGTTTTCACACCCTTAAATGAAATGCTTCGTTTCCCTATTTGATTGATGTGGGATCTCATAATCCACTCTACACCGTCCAATATCTAGCTCTGATACCATTTGTAACTGTTGGATGATAGAAGTCCCACATCGGCTAATTTAGGAAATGATCATGGGTTTATAAGTGAGGAATACTAACTCCATTAACATGAGGCATTTTGGGGAAGCCCAAAGCAAAGTCATGAGAGCTTATGCTCAACGTGGACAATTAGGGAGAAATTTCCTTACTCTTATAAAAAAAAAAAATGTTTTGTTCTCCTCTTCAACCAAGGTGGGATCGTTTCCATTTAAATTGGATCCCACAATATAGTAAATATGGGGTATGGAGATAATTTGACAATTATATATCATATATATATATATATATATATATATATACTTTATGTATTTGAAAACAAAACACGTTTTTACTTTACAAAATGGGTTTGTCTTTTTAGGAAAAGTTTAATTTTTACCTTTAATTTGTCAATGGGTCAATTTTTAAATACCTCAAAATTAGTTAATTTTCCTTGTTTATTTATTTATTTATTTGAATTATGTTGGGTCCTTTTAATTTATTTTTTATTTCTTTTGTAATTTGTGCATTCATCAAGTACACAATTGGCACCTTTAATATTTGTTTGACTTTGTAGTTTGGTTAGATTAAAGTACTTTCATGATTAGGTTCAAATTTTCTATAATATAATTTTAGATATTTTTTTTAGTGTGTATTTACATTTAATTTCATACATTAAAATTAAAATTCATTCATGGAGTCAAATATTAGCAGTGAAATGTTTTATTTCGGAGTCATATTAAATTTTTGTACAACTCAAGTTCATCACTAGCAGATATATATTTGTTTTGGTCTGTCGTCATCAACTAAGGTTTTTAAACGTCTTACAATCCCTGTCGTCATCAACTAAAGTTTTAAAATGTCTTACAATCCACCCATTTGGAAGTTTAGCGTTCTTGCTGACACACCGCTCGTTGTCTAGCTTTAATACCATTTGTAACAGCTCAAACTCATTGCTAGTCGATTTGATTTATTATCATTAACCTTATAATTTTAAAACGTGCTCACGTTGAAAGAAAATATCATTAGAAAAATATAATAAAGTAGAATTAAAATATGTGTGGGTGAATTTTTACCTTTAAAAATAATTATTTATATAGTTTTTTATTTAAGAACTTAAAAATTAATTTCAAAGAAAGTTTTACTTTTATGGAAAACTAAAGGAAAGAGAGAGAAAGAAGGAGCTTTCGCATCAAGAGGAGAAAGGCTGTCACGTCTTTGGATCAGAGAGTCAGATTTTGTTCACTTTTTTTTTTTTTTAAATAATTTATCTAGATATAAAACTAAATTTTATATTTAATAGTTCATAAATTTTTAATTTAATTTTGTAAAATGTTTCCAACATTAAAAAAAAAAAATAATAATAAAAAAAAAAAAAATATATATATATATATATATATATATATATATACATATTTTTTGAATACAATTAAAATTTTAAAAAATTTAAAGACTAAGTAAAACAAATGACCCGTATGAATAAAAGCTATCTTAAGAATATGAAAGACTAAAATAATTGATACTATATTTTTAACGGCTCAATCATAGAAGTTTCATAGTTAAATGTGTTTATTTTAGTTGATATTTTGAAAATTTTCTTATAAAACATGTGAGTGAAGATAAATCATTTTGTCGTGTTGGGGCCACCCAATACCTAATTTGACAAATATGGATAGTATTTACTCTTAGAAGTAATTCAAGGCAAGTATGTACCGTTCTATCATGTTGTGGCCACCCAATCATAATTCAAATCTTGAACCTGGGGCGTTACAAAATATATAAAAAAATTAGATAAACCTACATAATTGCATAATAGCAAATGAAAATGTAAAAATAAAGTTAATGTAGCATCATGAAGAACATTTTGAGAACGGCTATCCTTAATGCTGTTGGATGAAAGTGTCCCACATTGGTTAATTTAGGGAATGGTCGTGGGTTTATAATCTAAGAATACATTTTCCATTGGTATGAGACCTTTTGGGGAAACCCAAAGCAAATCTATGAGAGCTTATACTCAAAGTGGACAATATCATACCATTGTGGAAAGTCGTGTTCATCTAACAAATGCCTCCTCCTTCCATCTTTACAATTTGGCATCAAAACTCAAATAACAAGAACATAAGCCCAAACATGTGGGTTAAATTGACAAACAAGCTTTAGCCCAGAAGAAGAAGGAACAAATAATTACAGTAATAAATAAATAAATAAAATTCTAAAATATAGGACCCACATAATATAATAATACCGGAATATTCAAAATCTGCTCAAGATCAGTCAATAATTCACAGAAAATAACAAAAGGCAAGTTTTTATCACGAACAAGTTGGTATATAAAATTACAAAAATGATGATGAGTGGTAACGTAATTGAATTTATTTGCAGATAAGCCAACAACTTTGACCATCTGTATTCTCTTCTCATGACTGAACTTCAACCAACGCAGGTAATTCAACAGGCAATGGGTGAATTTTCTCCTTTACATTAAACAGGCCAATTTCCCTCTACAAGACTTTTGACCAACCCAGGGTCCCACAGCTAATTTTTACTATCCCCGGGAGTCCTAAATTTACCATGGAAGACAGGAATGCTACCAATGAAGTGGACAAAATTCACTAAACTACTGAGTTTGTCCACTAGAGAGCCACAATGACATGTATCAAAGCGTTCTATTCATAGAAAAAGGAAGAAATTTGAACTGAATTCTATTGAAGTACGTTGTGAAAGATCATGTAAAGCCTAACTGAAACTCTCTTCCCCTGAATTTCTATGGTTTCAGTCAGAATTTAACATAAGTAGTAATATACAGCGTAATCCGCACGGATTATTTGGTATTAGTACAACATACTTCAGGCAGGAATACGACATTAAGTCAACTCATAACAAAATGGTACCTTGAATCGACATAGCTTTCGATGTCCCAGAGGAAAGATCCAAAAGTGACAGCTTCCAAAACCAGTCCCTTTAAACCTCCAAAGCTGATTTTCAACAGTTCCTCTTTGGAAGGATCGATGGTTCCCTGAGGTGTTATGGTAATTTCGGGTCTGCCAAACAATGCTTCGGTGTGCTTCTCAATGATGCCAACGGCCTCTTTGGATCTTATCGTTGCGTATCTCTGAAGTGTCTCCCCGTCAAAGGACATGACATAATTTCGCAGTCTAGAAGCTTTTGTACTTTGGCCAGATCCCCCAAGGCTGCTCTCATCATGATCAGGCCAGGAAGAGATTTCAGGATGAGGTGAAACAGGTGGTGAGTTCTTTCCAATAGGAGGTCTCACATCCTTTCCCACAACTTGCTGAATTATGCCATCTTCTGCATCCAATGCTTTTGGAAGAACTTTCATAGTCTTCTCAAGCTGAAACCTCTGGTCAACTCGCTTAAGAAAGTAGCCATATATCACTGAAGCGGCATAGACCTGGCCGACCCTGAGTTTGTTTATTTGTGCTACTGAGGTTGTGTCACCAACCCTGTTCCCAAGGATGAGAGCAAGGTGGTTCTCAATCATTTCATAAGCTTCAGGCGAGTGAAGATGCTCAAAGCTCTCATAATGAGCAGCCCAAGTGTCAACTCGACCAGATACATCAGAAGATGAAGGGGTTATTGCAGGTATCAGGGGAACATTAGCATCCATGAATTTCTGTACAACCAAAGCATATAGGATTTCTTCTAAAACCTTTTTCCTTTCATTTTCCTTGACCTCAGCGATTCTCCTGATGGTTGCAGAAGCAAGAGAAAAATATCAATACAGCACCTCAAGTCTAGCTATTTGATTGCTCCAGAATCGTTTTTAGCAAAGAAAAAAGTTTAAAATGCCAGCAGAAACCAGTTATATTCAGGCACTCTCTCATTTCCTTTAAAATTAAGAATCGATAACTTCTCCGTAGGAGCATAAGAAACGATCTATTGTGTAATAAAAAACCCACTAACAGCCCAACATATCGCCATTATTAAGTTGCATCCTCCCAATACCTCATCGAGAACGGTTACAGACCTACAGTCTAACCAGGACCTAGAATGCAACTACCTAGGACATTTAAATTTTTCATGTTTCCATGTCACCCTCTCTCTATATGATAATAAACAAAAACTTTCACAGGAGAAGTATCTATGCCATTCTAATATTTGTCGAAAAGATAATTAGTGCAAGATAAGGAAACTCACCTGTACAGAACTAAATCAGTACCAGAACTAGACGCCTCCTTATTCCCCTCAGCATCACGGTCAATTTGAAGCTGGTCAAGATGTTGCTCAGCAGCAGCTGGGACAAGATGAGGGTGGCTAACCAAAATTTTGGACAAAAACTGTCCAATTGGAGACTCCAACTGAAGGGGCGCAATCGGATCATCTGATTCAAATGACTGAGCATCCATTGATGCCTTAACTTCCATGCTTCTCCTAATTCCTGAGCCCAATTTCTTATTCCAGGGTTTGGAGTAAGAAACCCGAGAGCATAGCTACCACAACCCATAAAAAAAAAAAAAATGCAAAATCCAAATTAAACTCAATTTCAAATGTAATATATAAGAGGCCATAAAAAAGTCACAATTATGCTATAGTTGAAACAAATTGAAAAGATGTAACATTTTTCATAATTCATATTAAACTTATACTATCTAGTGAAATTTCTTTTAAAAAAAGTTCTGAAAAGTTTACTAATGAATGATAATCTTGTCCCTCTTCACTACCATGTCTCAAACGTTGGATACATCATAAACGAACTTAACTTTGCAGTGCATGGAATTAAAACTTAATCCAATAACGAAAACTACCACAACACATCACAGTAAAAATCATCAACAGGTTCTCTAAATAGAATATGCCAATCGTCGCTAAGATCCCAAATAAACAAGTCCAATGACAAAACTGCAAACATAGCAGAACCAAAGCAAACAAGAACAAGCCATTTCAGAAATTAATCATCGAATTAAAAATCTCCAAATCAATCAAGTTCAATTAGGAAGAAGAAATTCGAGGAAGGTACAGAGAGAAACATTCTTACTCGAGTAGGGACATGCGATAGGGACGGAAGGCACAGAAAACCACGCCCACTGCCGTAGATTACCGATCTGCCGGTAGGCTTAAGGCATGCAAAAGCTCCAACAGGAGATCCAATCACACTTGCCATGGCAGCTTCCATGCGAGCCCTGCAAACAGAACAGTCCAAATTCTCACCATGTACTACCCATGCCCCAATCAAATTGTGAAGAAAACTGAAAGCAAAAGCGAAAATAAACGCCGAAAATAGAAAGTAGAATCGAGAATGGGGAGTTTTACCGATTCAAAAAGGCGAAACCCTAGACGAAGATGGTGGTCCGACCGTTCCAGAGAGAAGAAATAGTGGAACCAAATGGCGGGTGAGAGAACTGGATATCGAATCCGTCCACGAAGGCGGCTTTTTTTTTTATTTATATAAAATTATCGAAAATAAATTTACGACATGTCGTTCGTGATTCCCGTTCTGAAAATATTAAAAAACAGGATCCACAAAAATAAATAATGCTAATTTAAAATAATCAGTTAGTTTAATTTTTATTTTAATTTAAAATTGTAAGTGTTCAGTTAATTAAATACAATTACATTGATTTAGTACATTTTATTATAATACCATCTATAAATTCTCATTAATTTGCACGAGCTCTAGCTCAAGCTCAACTACTAGTCGCGGTTGTCTACTTTGGCTCGTTACGTCATCATCGTCAACTTGATAGCTTTAAAACGCATTTATGAGGGAGATCTACAGTCTACACCCTTATGAGAAATGTTTCGTTCCCCTCTCCAATTGATGTTTGGCCCGTTATGCATCATCGTCAACTTGATAGCTTTAAAACGCATTTACAAGCGAGATCCACACCCTTATGAGGAACGTTTTGCTCCCTTCTCCAACTGATATATGATCTCACAATCCACACCCTTATGAGGAACGTTTTGCTCCCTTCTCCAACTGATATGTGATCTCACAATCCACCTCGTCCCCTCTCCAACTGATGTATGACCTCACAATCCACCCCTTTGGAGACCTAACATTCTCGTTGGTGCACCACCCCGATGTTTAGCTCTGATACTATTTATAATAGTCCAAGCCCACCCATTAGCAAATATTGTACGCATTGGCCCATTACGTATCATTATCGGCCTCGCAATTTTAAAACACGTCTATTAGATAGAAGTCTTTCACACCCTAACAAGAAATGTTTTATTCTCTTCTCTAACTTAGGATTTCATAAATTAATCCAAACTCACACATTTCAACAAAATATAACCCTAATGTTGTTTTTCTTTCAGAGTGAAAACATATGAAAATTTTTTTGACAAATTTTCGTAATAAAACTTATAAGATAATAGAAATTGATACATTGAGACACTTACACACGCACACCAAAACTACAAGATCATTTTTTTTTTTTTTTNTTTTTTTTTTTTTTTTTTTTTTGTCCTCTTACATCTAACGGTGTAGAACTACCAACCACATCGACCATATCGACCATGAATAATTTCTACTAAGCAACCGACCATAAAACGAGCATCATAAAGCAAGGCCATAGAGAACTAAAGCTAGAACGGTCTAGTTTTCTTCATAAAGCACAAACCAAAACCACAACATCATCTACTTAAAAATTTGATTTATTCTCATTAATCCAACAGCAGTGACTCTATGATGAGGTACAAAAACATATCTACCTTCGCTTTTCAGTTGTAGTAAAAGGCAAAAAGAAAAGAAAAAAAGGTTTGTCCATAGAGCTTAAACCTTGACCAAGCTAAACCAGCAAAGTTATGGTGTTCTAATAATGTTATACTTCTCATACTCGAGTACAAACAAAGATTCAAGTATTGAAATGATCAAAACCATTACCACATGTAACTGGATTTCACACTTCCTGAAATCTACTGCTCTTTGTATCTCTTTTCTACCTCCTCCAATCTTTCAATCTCTTGGTTATACTTGCAAATGCGATAGATACACCTGCATGCATATGGTTGATGGCAGTTTAGACTGTAAGAAGCTGACACGAGAAAAAACTTCGAGCGAAAAGGGTTTCGTTGTATCATACCAGTAGAGGAGGCATGCACAAACACATAGAATCACGTTCCTCTGAGCTTTATAGTTCTGTATAATTAACATTCCTGGTAAGGGTTGGGAGCAAGTAAAGAAGAGCAAAGAATAGCATAGTAGAGAGCAGGGAGGGGAGGCAATTCTATTTGTCCACCATAGATAAAAAGGATAGACATGCGGGCTAGCAGATATTGTCCACTTTGGACTTTTCCTCAAGGTTTTTAAAACGCGTCTGCTAAGGAGAGGTTTCCACACCCTTATAAAGAATGTTTCGTTCTCCTCCCCAACTGATGTAGGATCTCATAATCTACCCCTTTGGGGCCAGCGACTCGTTCCCTTCTCCAATCGATGCAGGATCTCACACAATCACTACATTATAGCAAGCACAGTCCTACAGGTATCAGCATACCACAATTATAGACTTCGTACAACTAAACTTATCGTTTTCCGGTTGAGATCAGAGATCATGAGAATGCAATTTTTTTTTTCCAAAATAATGTTGATTTTTTTTTCTCTCTTTTTTATACAAAGAATGGAAATTGAGGTGGTTTTATATAGGCACGTTCAAGTTCCCTATTGTCCCCATTTTTTTGTCTTTTCTTTTTTCCTGCCCCCATAGTTACTGCCATCCTTACTGGGATTTGGGTTTCTTTTCATAGATTGCAGAAGGGGGGAAACCTATTATATTGCATATAAGGAAACATATTCATTGTGGGGTTTTTTTTTTTTTTTCAGATTGCATATAAACCAGAAAACCTATCTATGTGAGGGATTTTATTAGATTGCAGAGGAGAGAAATAACCCACACCACTATTGTAACAGCCCAAGCCCACTGCTAGCAGATATCGTCCGTTTCAGCCTATTACATATCACCGCCAGTCTCACTGTTTTAAAACGCGTCGGCTTGGGAAAGGTTTCAACACCCTTCTAAAGAATACTTTATTCCTCTCTCCAACCAATGTGGGACCTCACAGTCCACCCCGTTCGAGGCCCAGCTTCCTCATTGACACTCATTGTCTTCTTCAATCAATGTGGGGTTTTTCGGATTGCATATGAGAGAAAAATAACCCAATTTATATTGTGACTGAGGATTCATGCTGCAAAGTGCAGAGAGAGCTGGGTTTTCAAATTGTAGAAAGAAAGAAAATCGAGAAAGAACATCTTTCCATGTTGTGGGTCGTGATATTTTTATGTATATAAAAAAGAAAGGATTTCTCAGGGAGACAATAATCAATTAGGAAGATGTTTTCATACCTCACCAGAAATTGCAACACATTCCCAATTATTTTGAGTTCCATATTGATTCCATTCGAATTTACCTTATTTCCAACTCACCCACCCACCCCACTACAGTCCACATTGTTTTGACAAGAAAATCTTTGGCACCAACGTCGTTGTTCACCAACTTCTACCCACTACCTAATCATCCAGATGATATCCTACTATCTCGAACACGATATTTGATTTTCTAATGATTTGGACGTAAACCATCATATCATTTCCACTCCACCGCCCAACCCTGTTTATTCTCCAATTAAATCATATGAAAATGATATAGGCCATCATAAAACCTGTAAACCCACTGCTAATCGATATTATTTGCTAACAGATTCACATACTACTGTTAGATGAACACGACTCTCCACAATGGTATGATATTGTCCACTTTGAGCATAAGCTCTCATGGCTTTGCTTTGGGCTTCCCCAAAAAGCCTCAAACCAATGGAGATAGTATTCTTTGTTTATAAACCCATGATCCTTCCCTAAATTAGTCGACGTGGGACTTTCATCATCTAACAACTACAACATAGAATAGTGTGCGTAGAATCATAAACTAAAAGAGTCGTTCCAACACTTCAATCTTTTTCTCTCCAAAAAGTTTGAAGGACTCAATATCACTTGAACGAGAAGGAACGTTCATCGGTAGAATCATGATCAAGCACAGTAGGAAAATGGAAGAATGGAACATGGGGTAGCAACAGGAATAAGGAATGTGAAAACTGTAATATGAAACAATATTGTGAAGATCACCATACTTATGACTATAGACAAGACAACGTGGTCCAATTATGCATTCTCCATCCTTGAACGATACCTCAATAGGTTAGTTACTAAATCCTTTAGTTTTGCGTTATGCATCCACATTTCATCAATCTCTAATCCGTTGAAATTCTAACAATTGCTAGAGTTGACGAAATTAAACAGTTTAATCGTCTAATTCACGGGCTTCAAAACAATCTAATGCATCATTGAGCACTAACTAAATAATAAGACAAATTATAACCGCAACTTGAGATTAGTACTTACGGTTTTCTCATATCGATCTCTCTCAGAAGCAGTGCATATCTCAGATGTGCACATCAACCGGTGCTCATTCTTCCAGTAGATATCTACACAGTACAACAAGAAACCTCAGAAACAAAACTCCGATCTCAGGTCGCAGCCGAGATTAGCATAACATCGGTCACCAGGTTGCGATTTACAACAATCAAAAATCAAAGTTGAAGAATAGCAGCAAGTAAAAGGGCAAAAACCTAGAATCTGAAAGCCGGCGAAGGGCACGACGAAGAGTGCAGGTTGAAGAATGAGTGAAATCAGAGAGACGATGCGTTTCTTGAGCAGCTTGGGTGAAGGAATCGTCAGCAGAATGGCGACGGCAACCTCCACCGCCACCGTATAAGCCAATAGCACCCACTGCAACGCCATTTTCGATCAAATGCCCTTCTTTTGCTTCTTCTCTTTGTCTTCGACGCCCTCTTTCTTCTCCCTCGGTCCAATTTTCTTTTTCCTTTTATTTTTGCTTTTCTTAGTAAAGAAGAAATAAAGATAATTAAGCCTAAATTACAATTACTTAAATCTAAATTTTAATATTTAATAAATTTTTAAATAGAAATTTAAATATATAAATAAGAAAAAGCTATCCAATCATTAATTAGAAAAATGAATTATTTTTTGTCAGCTCATTCCACATATAAAACAATGCATTTTCATATTTTTCGTTTTTATCTACGTGGCATTTTTGTATTTTTCATGTTTTTTTTAAGTTAATTATTATTTTCATGTTTTTTTTAAGTTAATTATTATTTTCATGTTTTTTTATACTTTACACATAATTTATAATTAAAAAAAAAAAAAAGGCTGGGTGCCTTGAATTATTTGGTCACATGTACTAAGTGGTTGGCTAACTTAATAACTATTTTGTTTGTTGAGTTTTTCTATAAATTATTAATTAAAATAATTTTATACAAATATATTTTTTTTTCTCAAAATATAATTGATATATTAGGATTATAATGTAAATGTTAAATACTAAACCTTAACTATTTGAATAACCATTTACCTACGATATTAATTAATTATCATATAGCTACGGAGTTGTCACATTAAAATAGTCAAAACTTTATGTAAGTGGTTTGTCAACCCGAGCATAACATGTCAAGAGTTGGAATCTTCATCCTCGTGTTATTGATAGAGATGTCCATGAGTCGTGTAACGACCCAGGCCCACCGCTAGAAGATATTGTCCTCTTTGGGCTTTCCCTTTCAAGCTTCCCCTTAAGGCTTTAAAACGCGTCTGAGATATCTGCTAGCGGTGGGTCTGGGTCGTTACAAATGGTATCAGAGTCAGACACTGGACGATGCCAGCCTTCTCGTTGTTCCCCGAAAGAGAGTAGACACGAGGCGGTGTGCCAGTAAGAACACTGGGGCCAAAAGGGGGGTGGATTTGGGGGCGGTCCCACATCGATTGTAGGAAGGAAAGAGTGCCAATGAGGACGTTGGGCCCCGGAGGGGGTGGATTGTGATGTCCCACATTGGTTGGGGAGGAGAACAAACTACCATTTATAAGGGTGTGGAAATCTTCCCCTAGTAGACGTGTTTTAGAGCCTTGAGGGAAGCCCGAAAGAGAAAGCTCAAAGAGAACAATATCTGCTAGCAGTGGATCTGGGTTGTTACAAATGGTATTAGAGCCAGACACCGGACGATGTGCCAACCTTCTCGCTGTTCCCCAAAAGGGGATAAACACAAGGCGATGTGCCAATAAGGACATTGGCCCTAAATGGAGGTGGATTTGGTGGCGGTCCCATATCGATTGGAGAAAAGAACGAGTGTCAGTGAGGGGAAGCTCGAAAGAAAAAGTCATAAGAGGACAATATCTGCTAACCGTGTAACGGTGGGCCTGGGTTGTTATAAGCGGAAGGAAAAGTCCTAAGAGGAGGCGGAGACTGGAAAATAAAATTTTTCTTTTTTCGTATTCAAGAAATGGGTAAATTTTAAAAATATTGAATAGACACAAAATTAAAAAATAAAGAATTTGTTATATTTTTTAAAATAATAATTTAACCTAAATTATAAGCGTGGTTAATTTAATTTAATTTTAATTAAAAAGACACCCGTCCTGCATGTAGAAAAGGGCCCCACAATCGTCTTCGTCCTGGCAGCTTCCATTTAAGCAAATCCGTTTCCTTTAGCTGAGCACAGAAACCAGAACTCCACTATCAACAATTCTCTCCATCTCTTATGGCTCTGGTTCGTGATCGCCGCCAGTTAAAACTCCGCCTCCCGGACCTCTCCGACTGCGGTCCCCGCTTCCCCCTCCCCCTCCCACCCTCCTCTGCCCCTGCCATCTCCTCCGCCGACCTCGAAAAACTCCAAGTCCTCGGGCACGGCAACGGCGGCACAGTCTACAAAGTCCGCCACAAGCGCACCTCCAACATCTACGCTCTCAAGGTCGTCCACGGCGACGGCGATCCCACCGTTCGCCGCCAGGTTTTCAGAGAGATGGAGATTCTCCGCCGTACGGACTCTCCTTACGTCGTGAAATGCCATGGAATCTTCGAGAAGCCGTCTGGAGATGTCACGATTTTGATGGAGTATATGGATCTAGGTTCGCTTGATACGCTCTTGAAGAAGAATACCACGTTGTCTGAGGCCACGCTCGCTCACGTATCGCGTCAGGTTCTTAATGGCCTTCACTACCTTCACTCTCATAAAATCATTCATCGCGATATTAAACCGTCGAATCTCTTGGTGAATAAGAATATGGAGGTTAAGATTGCCGATTTTGGAGTTAGTAAAATCATGTGCAGGACTCTGGATGCTTGCAATTCCTACGTCGGAACCTGCGCTTATATGAGTCCGGAGCGGTTCGATCCAGAGACTTACGGCGGAAATTACAACGGTTACGCCGGAGACATATGGAGTTTAGGCCTTACTCTTCTGGAACTCTATTTAGGCCATTTTCCTTTTCTTCCGCGTGGTCAGAGACCGGATTGGGCGACTCTGATGTTTGCGATTTGCTTTGGTGAGCCGCCGACGCTGCCAGAGGATGCGTCAGAGGAGTTTCGAAGCTTCGTCCAGAGTTGTTTGCAGAAGGAATCGAGCAAGAGATGGACGGCGGCGCAATTATTAACGCATCCGTTTGTGTGTAAGGAATCGAGATCTGATCAGTGAATCGGCGGAGAAAGTGGTGGATTGAAGGATTCGAATCACCGGTGGTTTAAAGGTCCGTCCAATTTCTGAGATCTGCAATAAACTTGCGGATTTCGGATGAACTTTTGTATATAGTTCTTTTTCTTCCTTTAATCAATCTGAATCTTTATCTCTAGCGTCTCTCTGAATCTCGAATCAGTCGAATCCTAATCCGCTGCTTAATTTCGGAGAATTTTTGTAGCCTTCTGATTTAAAAATTTTCTCGATTCAGAAAAGATCAGTTCATTTTTCAATGACGAACACGAACAAGATCGAGAGACTCTTGATTTGAGCCTCCATCATCCTTCTTTTTTTTTTTTACGTTTTCTTGTTGAAATTGAAATCCATTTGAACAATCGGTTTATTAAAAGATAAAATACAACTTTTAGAATCAAATTTCGTGAACTTTGAACCAATCGACAATCTCCAAACCAGCGAAAAACAGATTCTTACTGCAAGAAAGAGGTTTATTATTATTATTATTATTATTATTTCAATTATAGGATGAACAAATTCTTCCCTAATCCCCTTTTTAATGTATATATCTATTTTAAAATATTACCTAATATTTTTTTAATAAAATACCAGCTCCCTAGTGTTTTTTAAATAAAATATTCATATAGTTGAGATTTTATATACTCTACTATATATATATATATATATCGGGTTAAAAGATATTTTAACTATTAGATGAGCAATTCTATTAATCATTTTCAAGGAGAGGATGAAATTCAAATCTACGATCTTAAAGATAAGATATGGATACTTTTTTAAAAAATGTGTAGGCAATGTCTCTATTGAATAATGAGTGGATTTAACTATTTATTTGAGATTATAGTCTCCATATCAAGACTTCCTATTTTAACGGTTTACTGAACCTATAACCTAAAATCTAACACCAACATGTAATTCTCGCTCGTCGAAGAATTCGATGCACGGTCGCTAATACATATTAATCTTATATACTGTATTTTGAAAAAAAAAATTATTAATAAAGGGAAAATTCTCGATAGAATTAGTAAACAATATCAATCATTAAAAAATATAGACAATTTTTAATAAAAAAAAAATTATATAGAAAGAATAATTTTAATGTAAAAGTCTTTATGATATTTGTGATGAGAAAAAAAAAATCTATTGCGACATTATCCAATTGGTTTTTTCTTATCCAAACATTTTGGAATAATTAATCTCAGATTTAAATACCACATCGAGTCATTTATTCTAAATGTGCGTGCCCATAAACACATATTTGTTCATATCTAGATCACGTCGATTCATATTACCTAACTTTAGAAGCTAGTAACATTAGAGTTGTTTAAAAGTCAATCCTGTTAGATAATGAAAGTCCCACGTCCGCTCATTTAGGGGATGATCATAAGTTTATAAACAAAGAATACTCTCCTAATTGGTACGAGGCTTTTTGGGAAGTCCAAAGTAAAACCATGAAAATCTATGCTCAAAGTAGACAATATCATACCATTGTGGAGAGTCGTATTCGTCTAACAAATCCAACGAGTACGATTTTTGTTGGATTAAAATTTTTATTTACTTTTATTTATTCTCATATTTTAAAATATATTTAAAATTTAAAAATAATAATTCAACCTTTTTTCGTTGGATAATTGTAAAGTTGTAAGACAATAATAAGTATATGACATTTTATTGGCATTAATTCCTCTTTTGTCCCTTTCATTAAAAGTTGAATATTCCTAAACTTATTTTCTTCATCTTACACAAAACTTAGCTGTCTTGTCTTGGAGGGTAAAAAGGGAAATTGGAAAAATTAAAATTAAAATGAATTAAAAAAATAATTACTGAAAATGACAAAAATAAATTTAATATAATATCTACTTCCCGATGTAAAGGGTGCATGAATCTCAACTTAACTTTTCGACGCCACGTGTAAATTTCGATAAAAATATAATTTTCTTTATATCAAAAATAAAATTTCCCCTCTTATTTTTTATTATATTTTTTTATTTACGTCATACAATTTTATTGAGTATCTAAATCATTTTCCTAAATTTATTTCTAAAATTTTAGATAAAATTTTAATAGTCACTCATGTTTTGAGCTTAACTTATTACGCTAGTGATGATATTTTAACAAATTTAATTTTGAATTTGTTCGTCCCGATATTAATTTAGTTGAAACAAAATTTCGCTCTCTACCTCTCCGTCTAACGAAGAGTAATGGGTAGGAATAGAAAATATAATTCCCGTCCCGATTTAGCTAATAAAAAGAAATTTGTTCAACGTTATCATATGGGTTAGATGGATATCGGTACTTTCATTTTCGTCCTATCATTAAAAAAAAAAAATTAATTAAAAGATAATTTTTAGAGAGTACCAAAAATGGAAAATACTTATAAAGTTTGGAGATATAAACGTGGGAGTATTAAATTGGATTTTTTTGCATTTTTAAATTGTTTAAATACTTTGGGGTGGGCCAAGTGTCGAAACCACCATTGGGCTGTCGTTTTATTAAGTTCCTTCACGACACGATACGACATGACGTTTTTTTTCATTGTTTGAAATTTCAGCCAAAAATATTTGTCCAATACCATTAACTCTATAATATTAACGATATCGATCGTGACCTTGATACGGAGCTCGTCATCCGCAGCTTATTTTCCTTTACGGTCATAAGTATTTTTATTTAATAAATGGCTCTTTAATTGACTTTAAAATATGAATTTAAAAAACTTGTAAGCATGTAACAACTAAACCTACTGCTAGCGGGAATTATTTTCTTTGGACTTTTCGTTCCAGGCTTCTCCTAAAGGTTTTAAAACGTGTCTACTTTGGAGAGGGCTTAACCTTACTCCGACCAATGCCTCACACCGTCTGGTGACTGCCTCTGTTACCATTTACAACAACTCAAGCTCACCACCAGCAATTATTGTCTCATTTGGACTTCTACAATTGTATTAGAGTTAGTCACCAAGTGGTGCGAGACACTGTCGGAGTAGGACTAGACCCTCTCCATAGTAGACGCTTTTCAAAACCTTGAGAGGAAGTCCGGAAGAGAAAACCCAAAGAAAACAATATCTATTAGCGATGAGTTTGGGCTGTTACACAAAGTCAACGAGGACACTAAGCCTCAGGACGGTGGATTGTGAGATCTCATATTGGTTGGAGAGAGGAACGAATTATTAATTTATAGGGGTGTGAAAACTTCTCCCTAATAGACAGGTCTTAAAACCTCGAAAGGAAAATCTGAAAGAAAATAATAACACATAAATTCTGACGACACATAGATAATTGTCATAAAACAAAAACAAAGACCAAANTTTTTTTTTTTTTTTTTTTTTTTTTTTTTGGATTAATAAATATTACAAATTAATTCTTAGGAAATAGGGGGAGTGGTTAACTCATTATCCCTTAATTACCTAAAAATTAGAAAAATGGATAATTTGACCGAATGAATATTCATCTGGGGATTGTTAATTCGATCATCATTCATCATTATAAAATTCATTAATATTCTGAATCCAAAAGCAAGCCGACGATGACGATTCTTCCTGCCCCATCTTCTTAATCGAATATTACACCTCAGATTCACTCACCCATCTTCTTCTTCTTCTGAATCACCTCTGGATTTCTTCATCCATGGCGTCGTTGAATTTCACCCAAATCAGAAGCAGAAACCCAATTTCCGACCTCACTCTGACTCGGTCTCAGACGGGTTTGGCTCGTCGGACTCGAGTTGGGTTCAAAGTGGTTGCCGCCAGTGAGTCTCCGGTGGAGCCCGATCTCAGTGTGACGGTCAATGGGTTGCACATGCCCAACCCGTTCGTAATCGGTTCCGGTCCTCCGGGAACAAACTACACGGTTATGAAGAGGGCATTCGATGAAGGGTGGGGGGCTGTGATCGCCAAAACTGTAAGTTCTGTCCTCTTTGATTCTGTTTGGTTACTGAGAAAATCGATGGGAAAGTTGTAAGACATTACAGGGAATGTTTTGATCTTAGTTCATCCATTTTCAACTCTGTAATTTGGATTTTGAATGGCAAATCTGGTTCTGTTCTTGGGCGTTATCTGTGATCTTGAACATTATGAACATAAGGAATGGATCTCAGTGCAATTAAGAGAATGTTTAGATTAGGAATATGATAATTGTTTGAAGTGTTTGGCTAGAGGCTCCTGGTTCTGCTATCATCCATGGCTTACATATCCATCTCATGATATCATTTTTCATCTGTTAGGTATCATTAGATGCAGCTAAAGTTATAAACGTTACTCCACGATATGCTCGGCTTCGAGCGGATTCGAATGGTTCTGCAAAAGGGCAGATTATAGGGTGGGAGAACATTGAATTGATAAGTGATAGACCTCTTGAAACTATGTTGAAAGAGTTTAAGCAGTTGAAGGAGGAGTATCCTGATAGGATTCTTATTGCTTCGATCATGGAGGAGTATAATAAAGCTGCTTGGGAAGAACTTATCGATCGAGTCGAACAAACCGGAGTTGTAAGATTACTGTCTATGGATTTTCTCCCAAGAACATGTTCTTTTGATTCATTGTGTATGTTTCTTTCTTCAGGATGCATTTGAAATCAATTTCTCGTGTCCTCATGGCATGCCCGAACGGAGAATGGGCGCTGCGGTCGGGCAGGATTGCGCGCTTTTGGAAGAGGTTTGTGGATGGATAAATGCTAAAGCTACAATCCCTGTGTGGGCTAAAATGACTCCCAATATCACTGACATTGCACAGGTATTTTTGCTCTCCCTGAGCTGTGTTTGTCATGTTATGGGACCAATTCTTTTGATGATGATGATAGTAGAGGTTTCCAAGCGCACCACTAGCCGATATTGTCCTCTTTGGACTTTTTCTTTCGGGCTTTCCCTCAAGGTTTTTAAAATGCGTATGATAGGGAGAGGTTTCCACACCCTTATTGATGTGGTATCTTATATTCCACCCCCTTCAAGCTCAATGTCCTCGCCGGCACTCGTTCCTCTCTCCAATCGATGTGGGATCTCACAATCCACCCCCTTTCAAAGCCCAACGTTCTCGCTGACACTCGTTCCTCTCTCCAATCGATGTGTGATCACACAATCCACCCCCATTTGAGACCCACCGTCCTCGCTGGCACTCGTTCCTATCTCCAATCGATGTGGGAACTCACAATCCACCCCCCTTTGAGCCAGCGTCCTCGCTGGCACACCGCTCGGTGTCTGGCTCTGATACCATTTGTAGCAGCTCAAGCCCACCACTAGCAGATATTGTCTTCTTTGGGCTTTCTCTTTCGGGTTCCCCTCAAGGTTTTTAAAACGCATATGCTAGGGAGAGATTTCCACACCTTTATATAAAATGCTTCCACACCCTTATATAAAATGCTTCCACACCCTTATATAAAATGCTTTGTTCCCATCTTCAATCGATGTGGGATCTCACAATCCCACTCCCCTTCGAGACCCAGCGTCCTCGTTGCCACTCATTCCTTTCTCCAATCGATGTGGGATCTCATAATCCACCCCCCTCCAGGCCTAGCGTCCTCGTTGGCACACCGTCAGTGTCTGGCTCTGATATCATTTGTAACAACTCAAATCACCCCTAGCAGATATTGCCCTCTTTAGGCTTTTCCTTTCGGGCTTCCCTTGAAGGTTTTTAAAACGCGTATGCTAGGGAGAGGTTTCCACACCCTTATAAAGAATGTTTCGTTTCCTTCTCCAATCGACGTGGGATCTCACAGTAATACAACATACCTATTTGGTGTAACTTCCTAAACATACCTATTTGGTGTAACTTCCTAAACAGAAAGCCTTATAAACTTTGCATCTGTACTGAATTTTATGTGTTGGAGGAAGAAGTTTTTCGTTGAAATGGAATCTGTTCTGTGGTTGCATGTACTAATGCAACCGATGAATTTGCTACTCATTCTCTTGTATGGTATTCATGTAACATAGAAGTCTCCTTATATATAGCCTGCAAGGGTGGCTCTGAAATCAGGATGCGAGGGAATAGCGGCCATCAACACGATCATGAGTGTAATGGGAATCGATCTCAAGACCTTACGTCCCGAGCCTTGTGTCGAGGGGTTGGTTAATTCAAACTCTTCAATATAGAATGGTTGCGTATTGAATGCATTCAGCTACAATGTTTGATGTGCTTTATTGTTAGGTACTCAACTCCTGGAGGCTACTCTTCCAAGGCAGTTCATCCTATTGCTCTTGGTAAAGTGTTGAGCATTGCAAAAATGATGAAGGCAGAGTTTAATGATGCAGACTACTCTCTTTCTGGCATTGGGGGTGTTGAAACCGGTGGAGACGCTGCCGAGTTTATTCTACTCGGAGCTAACTCTGTTCAGGTACAATGAGAAATTGTAGCCTATGGTTTGTTTGGCGCGTTTTCAAGCTTTAACATAGTGAGGATTTGTTCATGAAATCATAAATTTGGGCATCAATTTTCTGTTGTGATTTCTGCTTAAGAACTAAGACTCTTACTTGTTTACATTTCCACTTAGTCTCGTTTACTTCTTCTTAACCTGAATGATCGAGTTAGAATCAATGTGAGATTCTATATCGGTTGGAGAAGGGAACAAAGCATTCCTTATAAGGGTGTGGAAATCTCTCCCTAATAGACGCATTTTAAAACCTTGAAGGGAAGCCCAAAGAGGATATCTGCTAGCGATAGGCTTAGACTGTCACAAATGATATCAGAGTCAGATACTGTGTAGTGTGCCACCGAGGACGCTTGGGCTACTAAGAGGGGTGGATTGTGAGATCCCATGTCGGTTGGAGAGGGGAACGAAACATTTCTTATAGGATGTGGAAACCTCTCCCGAATAGACGTGTTTTAAAACCTTGAAGGGAAGTTCAGAAGGGAAGCCCAAAGAGGATATCTGCTAGCGGTAGGTTGAGCTGTCACAAATGGTATCAGAGTCATACACCATTTGGTGTGCCAGCGAGGACGCTTGGGCCCTCTAGGGGGTGGATTATGAGATCCCACATTGGTTGGAGAGAGGAACGAAGCATTTCTTATAAGGGTGTGGAAGTCTCTTCCTATTAGGCCCGTTTTAAAGCCTTGAAGGGAAGCTTATAAGAGAATAATATCCGTTAGCGGTGGGCTTGGGCTGTTACAATCCGTTGCGGTTATTGGTATTATGAGTAAGTTTTGTTGATCTTCAGGTGTGTACCGGAGTGATGATGCATGGGTATGGCCTTGTAAAGAAGCTTTGTGCAGAGCTGATGGACTTCATGAAACTTCACAACTTCTCATCCATAGAAGATTTCAGAGGGTAAGTTTGTAGTTCTGTATAGGATACAAGTCGAGTCCCTCGAACGTCGGTTGCGTTAATGGATTCTGGATGAAACAGGGCTTCTCTTCCGTATTTCACGACCCACACGGATTTGGTTCGGAGGCAGCGGGAAGCAATCGAGCAGAGAAAAGCTGTGAAGAAAGGGCTGCAATCTGATAAAGATTGGACTGGCGATGGCTTTGTTAAAGAGACAGAGAGTATGGTTTCCAACTGAGCATTGCCATTACAAATGGTGTCTTTATCCCTTCCTTTCTCTTAAAGGGCGACGAATAAGTGTATTACTACAGAACAATTTAGCAAGTATGGTAAACCTTTGTAGATTCATAAATGAAGGAATAATGACCATTTATAATTCTTCCTTGATAGTCATTTCTTGGATGTATGACAACGAATTGACTGATTCTAGTTTTGTAACAGCTCAAGCACACCGCTAGCACATATTGTCCGCTTCAACTTATTACGTATCATCATCAGCCTCATAGTTTTGACATCATCATCAGCCTCATGGTTTTGACATCATCATCAGCCTCATGGTTTTGACTGTGACTGTCAGGGACAGGTTTTTAGGCCCTTCTAACAAATGTTTCATTCGTCTCTCCCATCCATGTGGGATCTCACAATCTTACCCCCTTGAGAGACCAGCGTTTGGGATCTCACAACCTACCCTTGAGAGGCCCAACGTTCTTGTTGGCACACGGCTCGATGTCCAACTTTGATACCATTTGTAACCAGTCCAAATCCTCGTTTGGGATCTCACAACCTACCCCTGAGGGGCCCGACGTCCTTGTTGGCGCACAACTCGATGTCTAGCTTTAATACCATTTGTAACAGTCCAAATAGTCCAAATCCACCACTACTAGCTATTGTCCGTTTTAGCCCATTACGTGTTGCTGTCAGCCTCGCAGTTTTAAAATGACATTAGAGGTTTTCATACCCTTACCAGAAATGCTTTAGAGAGAAGTTTCCATACCCTTGCAAGAAACAAGAAACGTATTTGTTCATCAAATTCTATGTCATTCAACATATAGCTTTGGAAAGTTAAAAAAGGAAGAAACCTAAAACAAAATCAAAGTATAGGTTGAAATAAATCAAAGTACAGTGCAAAACTTCATATTATTATATGTTCTGAAATACTTGGTGGAACTCAAAACTATGGAAAGAATTAGAACAGATATATCTTCGGTACATAAAGGCCGCATCGGCAGAGCAGCTGGAAAAGATGGCCTTTTGATCTTTATGCCATATCAAACCCTATGGTGTTGTAAAATCTAACATCCTACATCGAATTATTCTCTCAAAAAACATGTATTACCTACAAACTTAGTTTCAAACTCGAACCGCCTCCGAACGAAAACACGTTCGAATATAGTGATGAAAAATGAAAAATATAAGGACAGGAAGGCTGCACCAAACATCCAACACTATTACCTCATGGGGAGTGAGTCTTCTTCACCGTCTACTTTTATTTATCACCATGGAAGTTTCCATCGTTTCAGTCATAAGCTTTCTCCCAATCATCTGCCACTTCAGACATGTTTGTTTCATTATCTGCTACAACCTGCGTTCCCAAAGAATTCAAACTTCTACTTGTGCCTGATTCAGATCCTGAAGAAGAGGAACGCCCTACCCGACTTCCAGGATTGTGTTCGACAGATTGAGCAGAAGAACTTCCAGCAGATTCGGGGTCTAAAGCGTGCCACCGATTAATTGAAGCAGGTAGGGGAGCTTCTCTTTTCCATACGGATGCCTGCACGTCGATAGACGGACCAGACCACTCTTCGTCACCCCATGAAGTCTCCTTCCAACTAGAATCCTGAACTACGGCCCTTTTCCATGGATTGCTACTCTTCAATGCTCCACCTTCCTTGTTAGCATTCTCCCCTCCCCACGCATTTCCATTAGATGATGCGGATGCACCACCATTCTGAAGAAAACTGGCTCCATGATAAGCTGTCCCATGATCCAACCGTCTCATTGCAGTAGCAGCTCGAGCAGGATCGCTGAATACAGCCAACGCGTTCTTGTCGTTCAACCATACTAATTCACATTCCCCACCAAATCTCAAGACCAATGCACTTATATCTGCTTCCCGAGGCAAATCTGGAAAAGAAACAACTAGCCTAGGATCCATATCTACTAAAGGATCGTAAGCTGGTGGGTGTGGAGTACTTGTGGTCGTCGAGCCCTTAATACCAAGCACCCGAGGCGGAACTTTTGATTTAGGAGTAACATGAATTGCTATGAAACGTTTAGGCTCCCAGCCAACAGAGTTAATTGCAAGCTTCCACCTCTCAGCAATCAGCCTCACAGCATCTCTTTTGTCCTTCGGCATTGGACAGAAAACATGAACTTTAAGGCCACTCATTGCTCCTCTATTCTTTCCAAGGACCAAGAATTTGCATCTCTCCTCCACAGACAATACCCATTTCGAGTCACGTCTGAAGAGGTCTGCAAGCAATTCAGAAGCGGAGCTATCCCCGAAGTGAAGCGCATCCAGATTTGGGGGATTGATATCAAAAGCATCAGCAAGAACCCGTTTCCTTTCTAGCTTAGAGCATTCATCATCACACATCAGCTTTCTCTGTCCTAGAGGAACCTTCTTGCTGGTTGCCTCAATCGGTTGAAGAGGAGCAGGTAATTTTTGGATAATTGAAGTATACAGAGTATCAGTATTAAAACCAGTACCGCTTCCTCCTGCATCGCAAGGAACTGATGCTGTGATTCGGCCACATGAACAAGTGATGATGACAGGGAATTCACACCTCGCATCGGGGCAAGGAGCAGACCGGTGACATGGTGCAGTACATGTATGCCTACAATCTCTTCGAGGAGCACCACATGTCTGTCCACAGGAAGTTTTCTGACCCGAATCGGATCCAGCAGAGGTGTCACATGGCGGTGGGTGACAAGTTCTGTTGCAGGCATGTATCCCACATTGCCTAGTCTTCCCACATAGCTTGTTGCATCTGATGTCCCTCGAACCGCAAGGAATGTTCCTAAGAACTACATGTCCACCAATGCACTCCTTGGCTATTGGAACTGTACAGGGTGGACAATCACCAAAGTGGCAACTATGTGTAGAGGAATGGCCGCATGGCTGAGGGACTGAACACGGGAGTTGACACGATGGAGGTGGCGTTCCACAGGGCAATGGTGGAGGAATTGAAGTTTTACCACAAGCACATGTCAAGTCAGTGAAGATTGTTTCGGGACATGGAGAGCAGTGGCCACTGTGACACAGTGATTCACAAGAATGCTGGCCACACCTTAGTTTCTTCCCACACCTCAATACACAGAAGTGTGGATCCCAATCTCCTGAATGACTATAGCTCGAGTTCGAAAGAGGACAACATCTCTCACTGCACCTATGCCTTCCACAATTCTTCTTCCATCCGCAGGGCTTTTCACAAGTGAATATGTCAGTTGGGCTGGAAGTCTTATAGCATTCCACATTTTGAGAGGTCGATCCACATCGGCATTTTTGCACAACTTGAACCAAGCAAGGTGCACAATCCCCAGCATGACAGACATCCTTACAACGATGCTTCCCACAAGGTAATAGTTTCTCACAGAGCTCAGAACATACTGGGATCGGGTCCAAACAACTTGTCCGCTCCTTCTGCAATGGCGTTTTCCCACAATAGCATGTTTTAATCATGTCCGGTACTAGAACACAACCTCCACAGGGTCCTGGGTGACAAATTTCACTGCAGAAATGATTCCTGCAATTAAGAATCTTCCCGCAGATCGAACTACAGGGGAAAACGCCATCTTCTGCATTTACTACACCCTTCAAAGTTATGCTTCCACAAAGAACAAGCTCTTTCTTTTTCTTACAAAAGCAAGAGGCACTAATTAGAACCTGACAAGAATCACATGGACCCAAATGGCATATTTTTTCACACCGGTGATGTCCACAGTCCAGAAGTTTTTCACATCGCTGACCACAAGTTAAAGTGGATTTTCTATCCGAACAGCGTGTTGTTATCAACTTCTTGCCACAAGGGCATAAACGAGGCGGAGCAAATGCCTTGCAAGGAGGGCAGGGACCAGGATGGCACTGCAAGACACAATTATGGGGGCAAAGATTCTCCTTACTTCCACCTGCAATCAGCATCTCCCGATCAAGTGGCTTGCCACAAGGTTCGCCACACGAATGAGGCGTCAAATACAAATCAGACTGGGGCTCCTGCCTTTTCCCACAGAAACAAACATAACGAATTTCCTTTGAGGATGTAAGCTGCACAGACTGGCATCCAGGGCAGCGCCAATTTAATCCCTGATTCTTCTCAGCTACCAAGTCGGTAGAAGTGGGTGCTCTAGCCCATTTCTTGATGCAAGTTAAATGAAAAATGCAGAAGCAGCTTGAACAAGACCATATAGGTGCAGATCTCCGCACCATATCATAACAAATCATACACTCAACAGTGCCCTTCGTTAATTTTTCCTGAATTTCATGAACAAGCTGAGGCAAATTGGAGTTTCTCAACTCCTTTACACCCTGATCCCCACTTTTCTCCTTATCTTTTTCCTTGTCTTTTCTTTGATTCCTTCGAGGACCCATGTGAACCCTTGGACCATGATTACCTCCGTCTCGATTAACTGGATGTGGACTAGAATTTAACTCTCGCCCATCGCGATTATCGCTCAAACCGACATTCAATGGCTGGTTCACATGAGTAGCCGTCGTCGTAGTCGTAGTAGTAGTCGTAGTCGTGGATCCTCTCGGTACCCACGTTTGTCGAGCACTTGATGCGGGAAACCTAAGCCTGTCCTTTCGCACATTTCGGACATGCGAGCTCATATTCTACAATAGAAAAATCAGATAAACGAACAAAAGGAGTTAATCAACAAATAAACATCGATCGAAACACCAACCAGTTATCATCGCAATACTAAGGGGGGAAAACGATTCCATAAATGACGATGAATTCCAAGAAGAGATNGCCTTCATCTAAAAAAAAATAGCACTTGGTTTGATAATTTAAAAAAATAAAAAAACCCTAGCGCAGAATCATACAAACTAAAATCGAAAAGAAAAATCCCCCAATCCTCTTACAACAATAAAAAAACGAAATCAACGAAGAAGAACACCAACAGAGAGAGAATGAAAGAATGACGAGAATAGAAAATCGAGATGATGATGAAGATACCTGATGGAACGAACTCCGAAATGGCGAAGAAGGCAGGAGGGGGATGATTGGTGTCCTCCTCTGGATGTTCTGATCAGATGAAGAAGAAGAAGAAATTGTGACGATTTGTGATGTGGATTGCGATGAAGATGAAGTGCTTTGATTTGAGTTTTGAGTTCGAATTTTGAAGTTGGGTGTGAGAGAAGAAGATGGGGAATGGAGTTCCTGGGAAAGAGGGAGAAGGGAAGGCGATAAATGAGGTCAGAGATTGGTTCCAGCGATTTATAGGGAAGCGAGTGGCTTCGCATTCCCTTGGGGCTTAAGGAAATGGTCCCCCCTCCCCCACCGGCTTTCTTTCCTATGCTTGGTCCGCACTCGCTCATACTCTTATTTATTATTTTTATATATATATATATATATATATATATATATATATATATATATATTCCCAAATAAATATATATATTAATTTCGTGTGTAATTCATAGGTTCAAATCTCGATATCCTCGTACTTTGTCGATCGGTGATAAGTAGTTTCATAAATGTAATGGAACAAGTTCCAATTGAGCACCTATTGACACGTTTCGAAGCACCTTCGAGTGTGCGTTTTAGTTTTTGAATGTGTAGTTCAGCATCATTTTAGCTAAAATAATGACGAAAATAAGATTTGGATTCACCGCTAGTCCGTTTAGCCCATTTTCAATTGGGGATTGCTCTCGTAGGTTGGAATCTAGAAGGCATCTATGCTTTAAAGAGTTGTCTTCAATTTCGAGGCTCGAGAATGAAGGGACGGACCTCGAGCAAGCATCGGAGGAATCAATTCAATGCTAAAGGCTTATTTACGATCTTTTTATTTAAATTAAAATTTCAATTAATTTCAAATTACGTTAATATGGTTGATAATTAAAGATTATATTTTCACCTTAAATTTTTTTTAAAATAATGTTAATTAAGAGTTTATTAATTGCTTTGTTTAGGATTACTTTGGGCCTAAAGCCCATTACTTTCAAGGTTTTACTTATGGGCTTGAAGCCCAACTCTATGTGATTTAATTTGGAATAATGGATGGAAAAAAAATTAAATAGGCATTTTCTTAAATGTGGAATAATTCTAAAAAATAGCTCCTAAAACCCAAAAAAAAAAATCAATGGTTAATTTGCTAAATTATGATTAAATTAGTTACTTATGCTCGATTTATCAACGCTCATATGATTAGTACAGAACCACGCGTTATCTTTCATTTGTACAAGACCAATCAAAAAATTTACTCAATTCATCAACAATTAAAACTCTTATTATTAAGATCAAAGATTGAGACACGTGTTATCTTTTATTTGTACGAGATCGATCGAAAAGTCTACTCGATTCGTGAATGATTGAAGCTCTTATGGCAAACGTTTGTCCACAACTTTTCCGAATATCGTTCAACAATTCCAACTACTTCGAAACTGAAACTAGTAAAACTTTATTTTAATCTATAAAAAAAAATTTAAGAAAATTATGTGATTTTAAATAAATAATAACAATAATAGCCTTACATAATAAATAATAATTATATACCCATCATTTTTTTTTTTAATTTCCACGTAGGAGATATACTTGAGATTTTATTATATGCGTAGTAAATAAATTGCCAGACGGTACTTCCAAATAAATTAATTAACAAATTAGGCAAGACTTGAGGGACCACTACGTAATAAGTCTAAATTGTATCTCCAAATTTTTAATTTTATTTTTTGAAATAATAGGACGTTTTTAAAACAGGCCGGCGTAAATTACATCCACTTGATTTTTTGGCAAAATAAATTGTTTTAAAAACCATTAAATCATATTAGAAATTCATTTTCTTGAGATATTGAGTTCAAATCTCATCCATACAAGGAAAGTGTCAATCGCCAGAGTTTTGATTAGTTTATAATCAAAAAATATACTCTTTCATTGGTATAAGTTTATAATCAAAGAATATACTCTTTCATCTGTATGATGCTAAGGTATGATGCTTTTGGTGGAGTCCGAAGCAAAGCCATAGCTTATGCTCAAAGTGGAGCATATCAGTGCTCAAAAAATGGACAATATCATACCATTTTAGGTGTGTTCTTCTCGATTTCAGACCAATATTTTCAAGAGAAAATAAATAAATATATATATATACAGGATCCAAAAATTTCTCTATTAAATAAAACGAAATATTTACAAAAGAAGAAGAAGATCATGACTAGGCTAGGGCTATCTCAATCGGCAGTAACAGAAAAGGAAAGAGAAACGAAAACAGAGAAGAATCGATACCTTCTCCGTCTCCGTCTTCATCTGCTCGCAGAAATAAGCCGCTAACGACGAGTAATCTCTACGAATCCCCCACCGAAATCGGCCGGCCGGAGATTCCGAGCGGCGAGCGAGAGATCGGCCGATTCATGTCTCGGAAGGCGGCCGCTAGAGGTCTGATCTCTGGCTGTCCCGGTCCCCAATCGATGATCGTTTCCGATTCCTCTTTGATCTTCCTCACCTGGCTATGAACAGGAAACAGAGTTCCAATCTTCTCCATCGCCTCTCTGTTCTCGCGATTGTTCACCTTCCAATCCTCCATCTCCAAAAGAAAAACCTAAATCAAAGCGGCGTTCCGAATAATCTATACCTGAAACTCTCACTACCTGGCGACGGCTTTATATAACGATGAATCTAGAGAGAGAAAAGAGAGAATACGAGTATGAGACGTAAGATGGGAGGGAAGATGGAAGTTGGGTGGGAAAAGCGCAATCCGATTTTGAATCACGCGACTGCTCTTGACCTTGTGGAACTGAAACGAACCGATTATTGACTGCGACGCGACGCACTAGATAATTCCCTCCCGAACTTCTCAAGCCGTTCGATCCTTCGTGTCGTAACCTTGATCACGTGGCCCTCGTTTCCCCGACGGATTTGTTTCCTTACACGTGTCGTGGCCGATGCCACACGTAGCTCATTATTTAATCAACTCGTCTTTCAAGTTTGACTCTTTCGAAAATTACTAAAACCTAAATAAATAAATAAATAAATCAATAAATATCTTATTAAAAAAATTATGAAATTATGACTATTAACATATTTAGAACGTGTCGATCGAACATCAATCCGATCCGTATAATCTAAAATCTGATTCGTTGTTGAATATTTTATTAAAATAAATAATAAAAGTGTATTTATTTTTTGTCGTAATGTTTCGGATAATGCTAACGTATGATTAGAATAAAAGGAATGATAATTAGGGTTCCACGATTAGGTAAATAAAGATCGAGAGACATTTCCTCACGATATCACAGCTTTTTTGACCTTATTGAGGCTATCGAGTTACATCTGTCCTATCTCTTTATACTATTCTTTCTCGAGTGCGGAGGTTTGATGATGATGCTAAAAAGTATTATTTGTAAAAAATGTATTTATTTAAAAATTAGTTTTAATTAAAAAAGATTGAATTAGTCGTAGGGTGTGAACGGATAATTATTTTGCGGGAATAAGAATATTTGAAGGTCAAAAAAGTAAAAGTCCATTGAAGAGGTTTACTAGGAAAATAAACACCGACCATGCAATATCCCAACAAATACGTGGAAAAACCACACTTGGAAAACATGCATAATAATTCAAATTTAATATTTTAAAATTACTATTTTAACCTTTTTATTTGGTTTTTTCTTCAATGTAAATTTTCATTATAATTCCAATTACTTTGGATAAGTTTTCCACGTCGTCTCATATATAATCTAAATAAATTATAAAAACACGTTAAAAAAATTAATATATTCAAATTACCAATTTAACCTTATCATTTGAGCTTCCCTCCGTATATATAAATATTTTAAAATTAATAAATTTGGTTAATTAAGTTTAGATTATGCATGAATTAATTTAATCTATAAATTATTTATTTATATTTTTAACAAAAATAAAATAATAAAAGGGTCAGTTTTTGGTCTATGACGAGGACGTTGACGTGGCGCAGACGTAGCGAATTTGGGAGGCGGTTAAGTTTGTTAGGTTATAAGAAGCAGTCGGAATTCCATTATCATAAACACGAAGCACAACACGTGGCAAAATCGAACGGCGCCGTTTCAATTGCGTGCAATACCCGGGCAAAGATTTGGTGTGGTCACATACCACATTACTAAAAAAAATCAGTGGACACGTGGCGCGTTTAAATTGGTCCAAAATGCTTGGTTTGTACACCTTTGAATACGTGATTTATGTCTTAATCATATTAATTAATTGGAGTGGTTAATAAGCATTGGCATTGACAAACACAAACTCTTCCCTAAAAAAATATATATTTTTTTTATAATAAATAATTTTATTTAGTAATGCAATAATCACATTCTAATCATTGTATTATATTTTAATTAGTAATTCAAATTACTCTCAAATCCGTTTTTAGAAAGAGATTTTCGAGCATTTTAGCACCGCAAGTAATTTGATGAATTTTAATGAATCTTTTTGTTTGTTAGCTAAAAATGTAAGAACTAAATTTTGAGATTGAGAATGGAATTTAAATGGCTTTTAGTGATAGTTTATATTTGTTGACGTCGATTCACTCGTGACTTTCCTTCCCTTCTTCTTAATAGGATTAGAAAACGACTAAACCGTGCATCATTGGGTTCTGGGCATGCAAGGTGCAAGTTCACATGTGCTCGGTCCACCTCGATTTGATCAAGATGGACTTTTATACTTTTATGTCCAGTAAGTTACTTGTTTGTCTCTAATCTTGCTGCTATCAATGTGAGATCCCATATTAATTGAAGAGAGAAACGAGTACCATCTAGGACGCTGGGCTCCAAAATAGGTAGATTGTGTGATCCCGTAGAAACATTTTTTATTTTTTTTTATAAAAGATAATATCTACTAGTGGTAGACTTGAGCTGATAGAGAGTCTTAAAATGTTCAGGGTTAGGTTTTGGCTACCTTGCTACCTTGGACTTGACTAGGGTGGTAGCCAAAATGACCAAGGCCCAGTATCATGTCAATGCCCTAGGCCCGAGGTTGTGGGCTGCTGTGGCCCATGTTTATTTTTAATTTAATTTCCAATAGTTTTAAAGTGGTCCGTTAAAGTCGTCTGTACTTCTAAAAAAAAGATCAACTTTACTTAGGCTTCTGTTGACGTATTCGAACTCCATAACGTTGTTGTCAACCGTCATATCTCAGTTAATGAAATTTAATCGAATTTCTTTTCAAATGTCATATTATATGCTATCAAACGAGCTTCCCTTGTCTCTTAGGATCGACCAACTCACATGTATACACATAGAACTTTTCCTTCCTACTCATCGGGGCCTGGTACTCACCCGACGGTTGATCGGGTGTAGGATATTTAATAATATCTCCTTTGGAAAGGAAGCCCAAATTTTTATGTACGTATAGGGTTAATATATTCATTATAAAGGTGGCAATATTCAATATTTTATATGAGCTAATTATTTAGAGTTGAGTGTCAGTCATCACTTTGACAGTTGGAAAACAGATAAGAATGCATTAAAAACCCAAAAAAACAAGTTTTCCTTAAATTTTATTTGTCTTGTTCGGATAAACCTTTGACCAAAGCCTTTCATTAAAATCGTCGATCACTGCCGTTGATCATGAAGTCTACATCGGTCTGACTCATCGGACGATCTGCCATGGCTTGGTCCGAAATTATGAAATGAGCGTGAAAAGTAAGTTCATTCCGTTCATCGCTAATAGATATTGTCTTTTTTGAGCTTTTTTTTTTCGCTCTTCCTCTTAACGCGTATGCTAGGTAGAGTTTTCCACACTTTTATAAAGAAAGTTTCGTTCCTCTCCTCCGCTGATGTGGGATCTCACAATCCACCACTTTTGGGGCCAGTGCCCTCGATGGTGCACCGTCCAGTGTCGGGCTCTAATATCATTTGTAATAGCTGAAAGATGTACAATGAGTGGTGAAAGCTTGCATAAACTAACAAACTTGATTGACGGTTATCCAAGAGGCTTCAAATTGGATTGCTCCGACTAGAGTCTCACTTTTCTAGTTTCTTCGAGTATTTTTTAACCCTCGAGTTGTACTTGTTAACCATCATTCTCCTTCTAACTTTCCTCGACCATCTTTGTTAGGGGAATTAGACCCCGCCTTCGTCCGAAATATGCTACGAAACAAGCATTACGTACGAAGCAACTTCAGTAAGCCTATAAATCGTCTACAAATACAGTTGATTAGTAGTACCATTAACCTAAACCTATTGTATCATTCGCGGCTGTCAATAATTCTACTGGAACTTCCGACATTTACAAGAAAGTCTTTGTCGATGTTTTAGAGCCTACAACAAAGTCCACGTTTTAGAGCATAAAGATGTACAATGAGTGGCGGAACTCTGCATGGACCGACACATTTGATTGACAATTCATTAAAGTTTACCTAGAAGGCTTAAAAAATGTATTGATCGAGTTTCTCGAGTCATCGAGTTTTTTTTTTTTTTTTTTTTAACTCCATTAACCCAAAAATCCGTTATTATCCAAAAAATTAAAATGAGCCAACCAACTTAAGATCGAACCGTCTTTAATATTAAAATAAACAAAAAATGAAAAGTCAAAAGAAGTTGGTGGAATGGTCTTTCAAAGAAGAATTGTAATGTTGTCATGATTGAAAAACACAGCTGACATTAGAACATATTTATTTTTATAATTCAACAAATTAAAAAATATTAATGTAACATAACAGCTATAAGCTAACTAACATTAATAAAACTATATAATATATTTTTATGATTTCATATTCAATACATGAAAGAACCTTCCTCTTTCTGCAACCACCAATTATTATTATTTTCTTCCAACCAATAAAGCTTATGATTATGTATATTTTGAAAAGAAAACTATAATGATGTATTTATTATTATTATTTTATATTAGATCTTTATAGGTTGTTAAGGCTAAAGTTTATTCGATAATTGTCCCTAAAAGAAAATGATATGATTCCTTTTTTTAGGTATAAAAAAGGTTTCTTATTTCATATCCGAGTATGAATCTTTAAACATGATCAACTTTGTAACATGGACGATTATAATTAAAAAAATAAAAAAAAAGCTCGAGACTGATATCAACTTGTAAAGATCAAGTGTGATGTCCCACATTGTTGGAGAGGAGAACAAACCACTGTTTATAAGGGTGTGGAAACCTTCCCCTAGCAGACACGTTTTAAACTCTTGAGGGGAAACCCGAAAGGGAAAGCCCAAAGAGAACAATATCGGTTAGCGGTGGATCTGGGCGTTACAAATGGTATTAGAGTCAGATATTGGACGATGTGCCAGCCTTCTCGCCCTTCCCCGAAGGAGGTAGACACGAGGCGGTGTGCCAGTAAGGGGGGTGGATTTGGGGATGGTCCTACATTAATTGGAGGAAGGAAAGAGTGCCAGTGAGGACGCTAGTCTCAATTTTAAAGCCTTGAGGGAAAGCTCGAAAGGAAAAACCCAAATATGACAATATTTGTTTGTGGTGGATCTGGACCGTTAGCCCAAAGAGGACAATATCTCCTGGCAAAGGATCTGGGCCATTACATCAAGTATCTTAAGCATTTATAAGATACACTTGTGGTAAGCGGACCGTAGTAAAAAAATTCGAAATTTGTGATTAGGTGAGCGGTGATTAAATAATTCATCACATTTTAAAATCGTGAAGCCGATGGCGACGTGTTTACTCGGAGAGATTTTCATACTCTTATAATGAATGATTCGTTCTTTTCTTCAATCGATGTGGGGTCTTACAATATTTGTTCGTCGGGAGCTTGGTCTCTTGTATGTCGTTCAATAAATAAAATATTTATTATGGTTTAAATAAGAAAATAAAAAGTTTGAAATTTACTAAAAAGATAAAATGGAAGATTATTAAATTTTGTCAAACTTTAATTTAACGGTAATAAACCGACGGAAATTATATTTTACACCTTGAAATAATCAAAAAAGAAAAAGAAAGTTATGGAAATTACAACGTTATTACTTTTTCAATAAATATTAATATATTTCCACTTTAAAAAAATTAATATATGTTTTATTAATACCGTCAAATTGTCGGTGTGCTGCGACAATTAACGGATCGGATCAGCCAGCGGGGCGCCCGAAGATTCTCTCTCCATTATTATTATTATTTTCTTTTCGAAAGCAATTTTTTTTTAATAAAATAAAATTTATTTATTATTATTATTTTTTTTGGAGTAATTGACATTTACTCTTTATAATTAAGATTTTTGGGGTCGAAATTTAATGTTTTTTTTAAGTAATTATTAAAATAAGAAATTATGATATTTTTTATTTGTAATAATTAAAAAAAAAAACAAAAGAATATATGGTTGCCAAACAAAAAAATTATGGCCTTTTTTGATAGACATTTTTGGCATCTTCAAATTCCTATAGGGACAAAAAAAAATTAAAAACTTTCTTTTGTTAGGTATATAATTGAATTTCTTTGTCACTTTCTTCTTGCATTTCACACGCCCGCCCGACCAACAATCTTACCTATTATTTATCATGATTTTAGGTAAGGAAGAAATGCACGAATAGTCTGAAACCATATCTAAATGAGAGCGATCCCGAAATATAATGGTTAAATTTTTTTAAAATAATTGATAATTATTATCTATACCAACAAGGTCTACGGTCTTTTTCAGTGGCTCAATCATGTGAGTGAGAACAGAACATTTTAAACAAATTCACTTGGTTTGTGGGGACAAGAGAGGTAGGTAACGTGGTCATATACATCATAATTAATTAAAATTAATTAAAATAAATAAAAAATAAAATGATTATCAAACCGACGGTTATAATATTATTCTATAAATATAACTCGTCATAAAACTAATAAAACATTATAGAATATGAAAATTAAAATTATTTAATTCATATATTCACAATCATTTTACTCTTAATATTACATAGATGAGTGAATAAGTTGTAATAATTTAATCGATTCATTTTATTATATAATTATAAATGATATTTTTTACTTAAGTTAATTAAAATATATTTCATTAAAAAAAAATGAAATATTTTCTTGATAATTTTTTTATTTTATATAGAATTCTGCCACCAACACCATTCTAGTAAGTGAAGTTTTTGCCTTTTAGTCAACTCGCTCAAACAGTAGACCGCTCATGGTCACTTCGATAACCACACGAGCTCGCCCTAAATAAAATGACTCTCTTATTTAAAGTTGGTGCGAGTCTCAATGTATGTTCTTATACACCCAAAATGCAAAAAGTTGACTATACCAATACAACATTTGGGTAATCACCTTCCTTTTATACCGACCTTGACCCTAAGTTGACTATTTGGGAAGCTCGTTCTTATTGTGCCCGTGCCCTGTATGAACTGCCACGAGTAATGGAAATTCTCCTGTTTTTTAATCAAAGACTCTATTGGATGCAGAATTACGATGAGTGGTATATAAATTAGTTAACCTATATGTCAATATGGGGTAGTCTCCATTTTATATTGACCTTGACCCTATATTAACTTTTGGGAAAACTCGTTCCTATCGTGCTCGTGCTCTGTCTGATCTACCACGAGTAATGGGAATTGTCTCATTTTCTAATTAAAGACTCGGTTAGATGTAGAATCTACTACACGAAGAGTGATATATAAATCTGTTGACCTCTAAGTTGATGATACGTCCACGAAAATGGAAAAAAGAAGAGAGGTTTGTGAATTTGACATGGGAGAGAGTGACCCACTGGCACACAAAAAAGGACGGTGGGCTGATACGCTTAGCTAAGACGAAAAGAAAAGTTATAGACACAGCCAAAGCACACAATTTTGATAATCTTCTTAGCCACAGCCTAAGCACAGCCTGTGTAACTCTGTGAAATTCCTCTCACCCAATTGAAAAAGTAAGAGACAGCACACAATTTGCAGCTTCCCCACCTTTTTCTCTTTCTTCCACTCGCTCTTTTCAAGCCCTTTAACCTAAATTCCAACCAATGCCTTGAGAAACAAATTGGGTTTCGAGATTTTTGTGAATAAAATCCTCCATTGATGCAAAACCTCAACTGGGTTTTGCTCTAAGCTTCTCAAAATGCGAACCCAGATGGGAAATCGTTTGATTTCTCTGTTGCTCTTCAGTTTCCTTCTTCTACTCCCCACTGTGAAGCCAGATCTTGCTTCTGATAGAACAGCTCTGCTAGCTCTCCGTTCCGCTGTCGGCGGCCGGATTCTTCTTCTCTGGAATGTGACCGATCAGAACACCTGTTCTTGGCCCGGGATTCATTGCGAGGAGAATCGTGTTACTGTTCTTCGTCTTCCCGGCGTGGCGCTTTCTGGTCAGTTACCGGACGGAGTTTTTGGGAACTTGACTCACCTTCGCACTCTCAGTCTTCGGCTCAACGCCCTGTCCGGTCAGCTCCCATCAGATCTCTCTGCTTGCGTTAATCTCCGCAACCTCTATCTACAAGGTAATGAGTTCTCGGGCCTTGTCCCTGATTTCTTGTTCCAGCTCCCTGATCTTGTTCGCCTTAATTTAGCCTCCAATAACTTCTCCGGCGAGATCTCATTGAGCTTCAACAATTTGACTCGTCTTAAGACATTGTTCCTTGAAAACAATCGCTTATCTGGGTCTATCCCGGACTTGAAGATCCCACTAGATCAGTTCAATGTTTCTAACAATCAATTAAATGGGTCGGTTCCAAAGGGTTTGCAATCGTTTTCTTCAAATTCCTTCTTGGGTAATTCTCTCTGTGGGCATCCTCTTGCGGCTTGCCCTGGGGAGAATGGGGATAATATCGATACTAAACACAAGAAAAAGCTCTCAGGAGGAGCCATTGCTGGGATTATCATTGGATCTGTTCTGGGTTTTGTATTGATACTTGTAATCTTAATGCTTTTGTGTCGAAAGAAGAGTGCTAAGGAAACAAGTGCAGTGGATGTTGCCACGGTGAAGCATCCTGAAGTGGAAATTCAGGGCGGTAAGCCACCAGGGGAGGTTGAAAATGGCGGCTACAGTAATGGTTATACTGTGCCAGCCACCGCTGCTGGTGGTGGTGCTGCTGCAACAGTGGCGGCGGGGACTGCAAAGAGGGAAGTGAATGGTAATGGAATTGGCTCCAAAAAACTGGTGTTTTTTGGTAATGCTGCAAGGGTGTTTGATTTGGAGGATCTTTTGAGAGCTTCAGCGGAAGTGTTGGGAAAAGGAAGCTTTGGGACAGCTTACAAAGCTGTTCTTGAAGTGGGTTCTGTGGTGGCTGTGAAGAGATTGAAGGATGTTACCATAACAGAGAGGGAATTCAGGGACAAGATTGAAGCTGTCGGATCAATGGATCATGAATGTTTGGTCCCTCTCAGAGCTTACTATTTCAGTATGGATGAGAAGCTTCTTGTCTATGATTACATGGCCATGGGAAGCTTGTCTGCTCTTCTACACGGTAAGCTCGATCGCTCGTTTTTCGATTGCTTCATTATAATTTGTTCGGTTTTATAGATATCCTTGCTGATTACAGGGAACAAAGGAGCTGGTAGGACACCATTGAACTGGGAAATCAGGTCAGGAATCGCTCTTGGCGCTGCTCGTGGCATCGAATATCTTCATTCTCAAGGTCCTAATGTTTCCCATGGAAACATAAAGTCATCGAATATTCTTCTAACGAAATCGTACGAAGCTCGAGTCTCTGATTTCGGTTTAGCCCATCTTGTTGGACAACCTTCCACCCCCAACCGAGTTGCTGGATATCGTGCACCGGAGGTGACTGATCCTCGTAAAGTTTCGCAGAAGGCTGATGTCTATAGCTTTGGTGTATTGCTATTAGAGCTTTTGACAGGGAAGGCTCCTACCTACTCCGTTTTAAACGAGGAAGGAGTCGATTTACCAAGATGGGTGCAGTCAGTTGTTAGGGAGGAGTGGACATCCGAAGTTTTCGACCTCGAGCTTCTTAGGTACCAAAATGTCGAGGAGGAGATGGTTCAACTATTGCAACTTGCAGTCGATTGCGCTGCTCAATATCCTGATAAGCGTCCTGCAATGTCGGAAGTCACAAAGCGTATACAAGAGCTTCGTCAATCCAGCATTCACGACGTTGCGAATCTACAACCCGATTCGGCTCATGATCCAGACGAGATGGGTTCTAGGTGAGTTTGCTTGTTGTTATTGTACTAATTTGTTGATTCAATAGTTGTATTTGTTTGTTGTTGGGGTGGGTGATGTAATTAGTTACTGCCTTTGCCTTTACTTTGGGGGTTTGATTGATCTGTTCAAACTTGAGATGTTGTTGTTTTAGTTTCTATAATGATGAGCTTTGTTGTGATGTTGATTCACAAGAGACCTTTAAAACCAAAGCTAAAAAGACACCCAATTTAGAGATATGTCAATTCTTTGTATTGAGTACTCATTTGTGTGCAGTTGGTTGAAATAAATACATTCACTACTCATTGGGATAGCTTTTTTCATGCATCATTGTTGTCTAATTGGCTAAGATTTGTCTGTTGGGGTTGTGTCGTTATTGATTAACGACAAATAATGTCTCTACCGTGGGTTGATGTGAGATCCCATATCGGTTGGAGAGGAGAACGAAACATTCTTTATAAGGGTGTGAAAACCACTCCCTAGTAGACGCGTTTTAAAAACTTTGTAGGGAGGTCTGAAAGGGAAAGTGCAACGAGGCTATGTTAGTCGTGGGCTTGGGATGTTAGAAATGGTATTAGAGTCAGACACTGGGCCATGTGTTAGCGAGGAGGCTGAGCCCTGAAGGGGGTGGACATGAGGCGGTGTGTCAGCGAGGACGTTGGGTCCGAAGGGGGTGGATTGTGAGATCCCACATCAGTTGGGGAGGTATAAGGATGTGGAAACCTCTCCCTAGAAGTCGTCTCGCTAGTAGTGGACTTGAGTTGTTACCTAATTATTAGTACACATAGCTAAATTATTGATTCGTGGGTTTTTTAGTTTGTTTGAGCTAAATTAAGTTTATTTAGGCTCAGCCCATTTATTTTTAATTGGGCGCAGCCCATTTAGTTTAATTTGGGCTCATCCCATTTATTTTAATTTGGGCTCAGCCCATTTATTTTTAATTGGGCCCAGCCCATTAGTTTAATTGGATGCAGCCCATTTAGTTTAATTTGGGCTCATCCCATTTATTTTTAATTTCGGCTCGGCCCATTTATTTTAATTTGGGCTCGGCCCATTTATTTTAATTTGGGCTCAGCCCCTTTGTTCTTATTTGGGCTCGGCTCATTTATTTTAATTTGGGCTCAGCCCATGTACATAAACTTTATATATATATATATATATTTTTTTTTTTTCGTGACATTTTCTATAATAATTTGTAAATTCAACCGTGAAAATATTCTTAGTTGGTATTCCTAAAAAAAAAATATATATTAGTTGATGGTTTGTTTTAAATTCAATCAGCACGATAAATCATTAAATAACATTAATTTTCTTTAAAAAAATTACATTAATTCAGGATTTAATATTTTCTTTGTCCTCGACCATAAAATATATCAATTTTTTTTTTGTAAAAAAGAAAAAAATTAACAATTTTAATATTCAAAGTCTAACTTTGTCCCATATTTTTAACTAAAATTTATTATTATTTCGTGAATTTTTAAATAAAAAATAAAAAATATAAAAAATTATTATTATTTAATTCTAGTAATTTTTATTTTATAACCTTTTTAAAAATTTTAAAAAATATGACTAATAAAGACTAATTTTTAAATATTAAAATTAAAATTATTGAATGTATAAAAACTAAAATTTAATATTTAAAAATTGTATAATTTGAGAATTGAAAAGTCAAAAGGATGATTGGATTTATTTAGTCATAAACTGTCATTTTTTATTTTATTTTATTGAGCATTATATAATTTATTAGATTGATGTAAGCGTTGATTATTTGTAATTTTATTTAAAATAATAGTTTTTAGATTCTCCCATTCTAAATTTAGATATAATTAATGGACTTAATATCACATTAAATCTCAAAAGTATCCTAATAATATAGTCAACTCTTTTCTTCTAAAACAAATTATTATAAAACAAATTTGAATTTTTAACGTCCCGTGCCTAGAATTTGGATCAAGATTCAAATTCGAATTTAGTACCTGATGTTCTCGGTATTCGCATGCATTCCCTGCAATATGGTCAGGTTACTCATTCATCGCTTTTAAAGAGTGAAGACTATTCCCATAGACTAACACGAGTCATTTCAACATGTTTTGTCTTTACTCACATGCATCTCAGTAAAATTCCTAAAAGATTACCCGATATAGAATTGTTCCAAGTAAAGCATGTTATGTTTAACCACCTGATTCACATGTTTAAGCCACGGAAAAGAAATGTGCACATTATTGACATAGATATAGACAGTGACTTTCAATTCTTTCAAACTTTTCTTAACCCTTATATCCTTAAAATCGCTCTCATTCGAATATAATATCGATTCATTCATGTACCTCTCATTTTACATGCCATATTTTTATTTTATTTTAGTTGAATAAATATTAGAATAGAGAAAAAAACGTGGACGTTTCTAAAAGGTTAATAACTGCATGTGAACTTGTGCATTGCATGACACTTCACATTTAATGATAGAATAGACAATTCCATAATTTTTTTAAAAAAAATATATATTTTTTATTATTAAAAATGATAGAATAGACAATTTTATTGTTACTTTTAAATAAAATTATTTAATAATAATAATAATAATTGGCCAAAGGAATCATGGCCCTTGGTGGTAGACAAAACATAAAAGTTGGCTTCCTTTTTGTTTGGAACTTAAACCACTACGTTACCGACGCTCGTTTTTTATTAGACACAAAATTTAATTTTATATTTAATAGATCTTTTAATTTTTAAAAAATTATAAATATGTGCGTAAATAAAAAATTAGACTAGAAATTGAAAGCTCGTAAACCTAACGATGATATTTTAAAATTTGAATGAATATAATGTTTTTTTTTTAATAAAAAATGTGGTAAAATAATTAATGATGGTCACTATTGGTTGTTCTTATCATGGTGATGCTTATTGATATATTATGTTTGGTTGATATTTTGACAACACATTAATATTAATAATAATAATAATAATAATAATAATAATAATAATAATAATAATGAAAATGAAAATAATAAATAGTGAAAGAAAACACGAGCATATTATTAAAAATTGGATGGTAGTGCAAAGGAATTCAACGTGACCCTTTAGAGCAAAGAATAACACCAAATTTAAAGTAGAGAATCACTCTCAAACCATATATGTCCCCATCAATATAATTAACTTACCCTTAAAAAACTATAGCTTAAACAAATAGTTCCCGTCCTCATTTTATTAGTATCCTTTTCCCCCCTCTTTTTAACGAGATTTGAAATCTAAATTCCGTATCTGATGACCTCGACATTCCCGTACGACATCACCATATTACCTATTTGTGTTCTAAGTGTTTCCAAAAGTGAAGGCTATTTCAACGATAAATGTTGTAAAAGCCTAAACCCACCGATAGCAGATATTGTCTGCTTTGTTCTATTATGTATTGCCTCTAGTCTCACGATTTTAAAACACGTCTATTAGTGAAAAATGCTTATAAGGGTACACGCTTGCTTCGTTCCTCTCTCCAACCAAGGTAGGATCTCACAAATGCTCTAAGAAATTTGAAGTTTTTGTTATTAAGTCCTTTATTAGTATATGTATGTCTTTTTTCAGCATTATATCTTTAGGATCACTCTCATTCAGATGTAACTCTATTAGTTCATGTACTATTACAAGCATCAAATTTGTTAAGTTCTCTCAGGCTCCCGGTCTTGTTGTAACACTACAAGAAAAAGTTACCACTTCGAAAATTTTGGTCGTGTTTAGACATTAAAAAAAACAAAACAAAACAAAAAAGTAACTTAGTACAAAATTGGTCCCCTAAAAATGATGTTTTTTAGCGTAAAAAATAATAATCCAAAAATATCACGATTCAAATGGACAGGAATTAAAAATGGCCCAAAAATAAAATAAAATAAAATAAAATAAATAAAGTGATCGGTGAAACGGGTCACATGGAAAACATGGTACCCATTGCAACAACTTGGCGTCTCTCTTCCGCTAGATTCTGTATATATATATATATATATATATATTGTGCGTTTAATTTAAAAATAGAATTTATCGAGTTTAATTAAATAAATAAATAAATAAATAACTGATGGGATATAAATTCAAGAATAAAAATAATTGGGCCCATTTCATGCTAAAGTAGACGTACACACGTTTTGGTCTTTAATTTTATATCCTCTGGGCCCACCCCATGTGATTGCCGTTATTATTATTGCCACTTGGAAAACGATGCCTCAATCAAATATTTCTATAATATATATATATATATTTTTTAAATATTTTTTATCCATTTTAATATACTTATATTCAAATATTACACTCTCACTAATATTTACTTTTCGTTATTTATTAATAAATTTAATTATTTTAAAGATCACGTCCAAAAGAGAGTGACCATGATGATAAAATGACTAACAAACGTTTAAAGAATTGAAAGTCATTATTTATATTAATAGGGTGCATCTTCCTTTTCGTTCGGTGACCTCTAGAAATTTTTTTAAAAAGTACATGAGTAAGTAACGTGAATATATCGTAGGGGATATAGAGAAATGTCGGAGCACACAGGTTACGAATCATGGACATTGGTCGTTACATAGTTTTTTTTTGGTACTTTTTATTTAAACGAAAGTTCACGTGATTTTTCATATCTATTCCAAATAAGTATCTTAGTAAGTGTTATCATGTTGATTTTTTGTCAAATATTTTAATAAATTTATCATAATTCAGTAGCGGAAATTATCACGAATAGAATCTGAAAAGATATAGGGTGAGAAACGAGGGACAAAATATGTCCCACACAAAAGTTCAATTGTCCATTTTAATTTCAATTGTGAATTGAAAAGACCCGTTCAATTGACTTTTATGATAGGGTCGAAAATGGCTCACCTTTCTCGTTCTCATCCACAATATGTGTCAAAATTAACTGGGCTACGTTCGAATTAACATTAATTAATAATAATTTAATTAGATTTTTAAACTAAAAAATTACCGAGCACACGTGAATTATCTTTAAATTGATATTAAGTTATAATATTTTAGTTCATTTTATTTTCTAAAATAGTACAGTAAAATTTGATGTTTGACTCGGTCTAAAGTAAAATTTGACGAATATTAAATTTGATAGGGGTTGGAATATAATCCGAGGTGGCAATTGGGCCCACCAGCGACACATGGCGACCCCACCGAATAAGGAAATGTGGGAAATACTTGAGCCTTAGTTGGGACCACTGATTTAATTTTTGTTTTTTTTAAGTAATTTCAATAACTTAAAAAAATAAAAAAAATATACAACAAACAAATAATTTTAAATTAACTCAATAATAATATTCGAGAAAGAAAAATAAATAATTTTATTTTATGTTTGAAAATGTAGATTGCTGTTTTGTAAATTGATATTAAATCGTTGTAATTTTTACTTGATAATTCGGCTTAAATATTAAAAATGTAAGAAAAATATATTCCATTTTCCAATAAAATAATATATATTTTTTTAAATGATGGATGGTATTGATGTAAACTTGGAAACGACGTGAAATAATGATAAAATTGACAATTTTTAAAAGCTTTATCAATAAATGTGATATATATATATATATATATATATATATATATATATATTTCATTTTTGGCTTTTGATTTATTATTTATTCTATAATGGAGTTTTATTTATAAGCTTTATTATATTTGGTTAATTTATTAAATTTTTATCAAATGGTTGACCACAACTAATTAATTTTTTTTTAGACATTATTATGATGGTGGGTTTTTAGTTGAATTAGATATATTAAATTAAATTATAAATTTATTAAAATGGGTCTCAAATAGTTCGAAATTTTAGAATTAATCACATAATTTAATAGAAATTTCGTAAACATACATAACTTTTATAATTTTAACAATAATAGAGATTAGATTTTAATTTAAATTGTACGAACAAAGTTATAATTTAATTATTTTTAAAAACATCACAATATTTAATTATATTATAAAATTATTGGTTGAAAATAATGAACAAATTATTTTCAGCTAAATAGAATTAGTACATTTTAAAAGGCTATTTACAATTATTTTATATTAGTGGAAATTAACGTAAATATCAAGGAATAAAGAATATTTTAAAGCTAAATTTGGTAGGTTTCATTAATGTAACTGTTTTTTTTCCTGAAGAAATTTAATAATTCTTTTAGTTTCCATTAATGTAACAATTAATAAATAATAAAGTCAAACTTATACAGTCATAAGCTATTAATTAATTTCAGGTGACGTGGAAAATCGACAATCCAACACATGGAGAAATAAGACTTTCTTTTTTTTTTTTTAATTTTGAAAATAAATTTTATATTTTGAAAAAGAAGAATTTAAGGAAAAAAAAAAAAAAAGAGGAGGAAAGGATATTAAAATATTAACTTGGCTGAATAAATTAATTAATTAAGGAGGCTGTTTATTTATTTAATTATTTAATTTTGGTTTATGTAGGGTGGGCGAAAGAGAATATATTATTGTATAATAATAAAGAAATAATAAAGTAATAGAAAAACTAAAAATGAGGTGGAAAAAATTATCCACGTTTTGAGCTCACGGATTCGAGAAAATCCAACTAAGCGACACGTGGCTCGACTCGCACGTGGTCGTTTTCCCATTTTACCCACTTTCATACCCCATCTCAAGGACCCGAATCTCTTAATCAATCCAACGGCTCAGATTTCACAGTGCCACGAGCCTTAATTATTATTTATTAATTATCGGTAATTTTTCTATAAAGTTAAATCTTATAAACTTTCTTTATATAAATTATAAAAATAAGAGCCTTTTCTTATATAATTTGTCACTAAATTATATAATATTTAAATTATTTTGTTGGACCAAAAGTGAGTATTAATAGTATATAAATGAAAAGAAAATTCAAAATTCAAAGAAAAAAAGGCAAAATTAATTGAATATCTAAAATTATAAATAGGGAAATAATAAAAAAATTGGGACCAAAATTATTTTAACTTTTATTTATTTTTATAATACAGTAAACATNAAGTAAATTATCGATTCTATATAGTACTTTTTTCTTTTTTTTTTGAATAAAAAGACGTGCTTCTCTCGCTTTCCTCTCGCATTGATATTAAAAAGCGCTGAAATTCTCTCGTATTTTTTTCTCTCTGCCTATTTCTCTCTCAGTGCGCGCTTAACTTTCATGGTCTTGGAGCTCGAAACTGGCTCGATTCTTCATCGCTTCGAAACTCTGCAGGTATTTTTTCGGCGTTAATTCTTTCGAGGATTTCAAATGGAGAGAGATTTCTTAGGTTTGAACTCGAAGAATGACGCTATGGCGTCGAGAGAAGATTTCTCAGATTCTTCTAAGAATTCAGGTATGTTCATGTCTCGTCTTCTTCATCATCGTCTTGTTCATCTGTTTCGATTTCCATGGAAGTTTTGTGTGATATCTTGGAAATCTGTTTGGCGAATTTGATACTCGGAAATGTCTCTGCTAGGGCTTGAGTTTGTTGTATCCACGAAATTGCTTTTGGAAAACAGGAAAAGTTAGAGAAGAAATGAAGATTGAGGAAATTATTGTATGAATTTAGAATTTATTTTCTCAGGAACCAAACAGAAAATTAGAAAGAAAAATCTGTTAGAATAGGCGTAAAAACCACGTTTCGCACGCTGTACCGAAATGTAAATTTGATGTACCAAAGAACTGACAAGCCAAAAAGTTTTTGGGGGAATTTTTTATATTAAAAATTATGGTTTTTAAAAATACATGAATTAAAAAATTATTATTTGTGTACTGCGTGTAATTTTAATTTTTTTTGGAATTTTTTAAATAGGGAAAATGTGAAAATTTGGAAAATAATTTATTAAATTAATCAATGAATTTTGTTCTACATTAATTTAAACTTAACTTCAATCGTTTAATTTATGTATTAAAGAACAGTGACGTGGCAATTTCAGTGCGGTATAAAAGAATAATAACAATAAATAAATAGATAATACAGCTGGATAGCTGCAATGATCATATTAACAATTAAATACTTCAATCCCGTGGTAAACACTCGGTTTATTTTTTTAAAAGGAAAATTAAAGTTTTTTTAATCACACGTCGGTGTGGGTCTTTGTTATAATAATGAATCATGGCGATGTAATTATTATTATTTTTTTTTTTTTGAAGTTTTTAAGATTGTTTCCGTTAATCTCCCAAGATTATTGATCATAGGATTGTGGAATGAAATTTGATTGGTTCAGGCATGCAGTGGGCATTCTCGAACAAAGTTTCTGCTCTTCCCCAATTGCTGTCTTTCAAGGCTGCTCAAGATGAGAAGCAAAGGAAAATTGTTGTTGATCCATTGGTCTCTTCTGACCTTTCAAATCTTACCCATAGGCCATATTCTTCTGTGATTCAGGTTTCACTTTCTTCATTTCGTTCTTGATTATGCTCTGAATCTGCAATTCTCTGTTTTTTGATGTGTAGTCATCAATGGCTTGGACTCTGTTCATTGATTTGAAGTTGGTGATTTTCTCTTTTGTTTGTAGAAGAATGTAGTTCTAGATAAGAAGGCTGGTAACCAGTATGCAATGGCGGTTTATCCGTTCCAAAATGGCGAGGCGATTTCGGTACATCGTTCACAAGATGTGAAGATGTTTCCAATCTCGAACCAAACTAAAACTAACAATGCTGTTCCTGTGGCTTTCAATGTTCCGGTGTTTCAATCCCAGTTGGTTTCTTCTGGCCAAGCTGTGGTTGGTTCCAATGTTAACTTGCAGCCATTTGGTGGTGTTCCAATTGCGACCTCTGTTTCTGTTCCTTTCACGAGCTCGGTCATCGGTAGCACTGAGCTAAGGTACTTGTTTTTCAAGATGGATCTGTGAAAGATGTCAAAGCCTAAATGTCTTGAAAATTGATGCTTACTTTTCTTTGTAGGAATGCTTCAAAACCTCCAGGTTCAACGCCGCAGCTGACGATCTTCTATGCGGGATCTGTTTGTGTTTATAATGATGTATCTCCTGAGAAGGTATCTGTTCTTTTAAAGACTCTAATTTTGTTTTGTCTTCTCACCACTTGGGGAAGAATTGTGAGATCCCACATCGTTTGGGGAGGAGAACGAAATATTCTTTACACGGGTGTGGAAACCTCTCCCTAGTAGATGCATTTTAAAAACCTTGAGGGGAAGCTCGAAAGGGAAAACCCAAAGAGGACAATATCTGCTAGCGGTAGGCTTTGGGCTGTTCCAAATGGTATCAGAGCCAGACACTGGGCGATGTGTCAACGAGAACGTTGAGCCTCGAAAGGGGGTGGACAAGAGGCGGTGTGCCAGCAAGGACACTGGGCCTAAAAAAGAGGTGGATTGGAGGGTCCCACATCGATTAGAGAAGAGATCGAGTGTCAGCCAGGACGCTGGGCCCTGAAGGGGGTGGATTATGAGATCCCATATCGGTTGGGAAGGAGAACAAAACATTCTTTATAAGGGTGTAGAAACCTCTCCCTAGCAGACGCGTTTTAAGAACCTTGAGGGAAAACCCGAAAGAGGACAATATCTGTTGACGGTTACAAGAATCAATTCTCAGTTCTTGTTGTTTGATGTTTCTATTCAGGCTCAGGCTATAATGCTTCTTGCTGGCACTGGAGGGCTGCCTCAAACAGAAAACAACGTACATCCCATCGGTCAAGTGAAGGCATCATTCCCCAACGAAAACTTCCAAGGAATGCCACTCCTCGGCCTTTCAAGTCCGCCTTCTGTTGCACATTCTAAGAGTCCTAATGCAGGGTTAGGATCCTGTAGTAAAATTGAGCTACCTGCTGCACCAAAACGTATACAAACCCCAGCATCCCATTCAAACTATTCCGAACCTCCAAAGGATACTCGTTCCATTGCACCGATTGCCACGACATTCATACCTGCAGGTATAAAGCCACTTCACTCTACTCTAGTCCATATTTTTCCAGAAGTGATGATTTAAACAACAAACATGCTGACATCCCTCCTATCACCTCCTCCCTACAGCTGTGCCTCAGGCTCGAAAAGCATCCTTGACTCGGTTTCTAGAGAAGCGCAGGGAACGGTGAGTTTTCAACCTGGTTCTTTTACTTGAGTGTTTAGTTCTACTTCGACTCGGAATCTCACGAGTTTGTTCTCATGTTGTTTTAGGATAAACACATGCCCCTACAATATTGGAAAGAAAGCATCAGACTGCTCATCCACAACCTTGGATCTGATGGCCTGATGTCTCTCTCGCTTTGGACATACAAAATCGGTTTGTCCTCCACATTAGAGAATTGGATATAAAGCAAAATTTGTCAATCTGTTAGCTTAGATTGATTCTTGGTTTTGTTTTTTTATATAATTTTCTTTTGTTCAATTGAAAAGCGCAGTTAGTTTCGATTGAACAATATGTAACTTAGTTGCTCCATGTTTATGTAAAATATTGCTTTTTATTTACACCCAGAGAAAAAAAATGGGATGATATTTTGTATGTAAAACTATTCTGAATGATTCTATATTGTTCTTTCCTCCACTTGAAAACGTGATAGAGAATCAAACTGAAAATGTTTCTATCTCTTGGTCCCATTCATCACATGCTGAGAACATTTTGGCTGTGTTCTTTATGATCTTTCTCTCTCTAGACTGTTCTTTAGTGTTCACATGTTACTTTAAAATTCAAATGAGGAATAATTCCCACAAGAAAAAGTACTTTCTACCAAATATAGAGAAGAGCTTGGGCCATTCCCCGTTGTCTATGTTTTTTCCGTAACCGCTCAAGTGCACCGCTAGTAGATATTGTCCTCTATTATGGGTTTTCCTTTTCGGGCTTTCCCTCAAAGTTCTTAAAACGTGTATGCTAGGGAGAGGTTTCCACACCCTTATAAAGAATGCTTCATTCTCCTTCCCAACCGATGTGGGATCTCACAATCCACCTCCCTTCGGGGTCCAGCGTCCTTGCTGGCATTCATTCCCTTCTCCGAACTATGTGGGACCCCCCCTCTCCCCCAATCCACCCCCTTTGAGGCACAATGCCCTTGCAGGTACACCGCCTTGAGTCCACATTACCCGATGTCTGGCTCTGATACCATTTGTAACAGTCTAATTCCACCAATAGCAGATATTTGAAACGAAAGAAAAAACTATCTGTGTTTGTTGAACTGTGTTGATATGGTAAAATGAAAACTGACATTTAGAATTTCAAGTATAAACATTCTCAAGAGCTTGGTTTGAGTATGCATTGCTTTGCTTAAAATTTCTCAAAATGACTTGGCTTGTTTCTTGTTTTTTTGATTCAGCCTCTGGAAAGCGACTCTGGTGGCATTACAATCTTCAACTTATTCCCATTCAAAAGCCTAGAGATATACAAAGATGATGCTTGCTTCATTTCCTCTCATTCTTGGAGTAAAATCTAAGAACCACATAGAAGAACAGCCGGTAAAGCACCCCCCAAGCTAGTAAGATACCAATGTCATACCATATATTTCGCATATTAATGTCCATCGAGAACAGAACGTCTTCTCCGATCAGCATGCAGTTTGGCTGCAAATCTCTAGAAACATTGTGCAGCTTGCTAATCCTAACATCTCCCAACGGCCCGGGCGAAAGATCGTTGGGATTTCCTTGATAACATCTTGTCCCTTTGAATTCGTTGATCAACAAGGATTCAAATGGATACTTTATTGCTGAGATGTAATGAAGCCATCTCCAGTATATTGGTATTTGAGTTCGTTTCAGGAAGAATCCACAAGTGAGGAAGAAAATGGCTGTGGTGGCTATTACAACTGCATAGCCTGTGATATAGCTTGGTACCAACGCACTCACAAGCATAACATATGCATTTGTTGTGATGAGTGAGGCAAAAAGTGATATCCAGAAGAAGAACAGGTTGCTTTTCAAGTGTAGCCAGAATTGGGTTATGGCTGCAAATGTGAAGCCTTGAATCGCGAAAAATGGGAGATAGACAATGAGGGAGGAAATGACGTATGACGAAGCTCGATATGCATTGTGAGATGTCTCTCTGATGAAGATGAATCTTTCTTGAATGAATGTCGGGACAGCGTCGTTTGAGGAAAAGAAAACGAGACAAACTGCAAAGATGTAGAAGTTGAGAAGTCTGTTGATGTCTCTAAACGTAGCATGCCCGAGATTTTTGAACATCGTCGAAAGAATTATCGCCATTACTGTCAATACAATCTCGCGAGATAGAAACAATTCTGGGGTGCGGATCACGTTGAGCATCGTCCTCCATGAAAGCACGACGACCTCACGGAGCCAAGGATTTGCATATTTGGGACCATGGTCTGGCTCATCAAGAACTTCTTCCAGGTCCAACTCTTCAAAAGAAGGTAAATGAGAGTCCATTGACATGTTGAAGACGGAAGGTATTTTTGCATGAGTAGTCGTTTGATGAGATGACGGAAATTGACTCGAAACGACACTTCTAACTCCGGATATAGGTGTTTTTCCTGGTGTTTGTCCCGGCGTCCTTGCAGGAGTCCACGATGGTCGTCGACCAGGAGTTCCTTTAACACCATTATAGACCCAAGCAGATAAATCTTTGTAGAATTGAGATGCTAAAGGAGGGTAGTAAACACCGCTACGACTATTCATCGGAGTTCTAGCTGATTTACGTTCGAGAGATTTATCAAAGTCATCGTCCTCGTTATCATCATATCCATATGCTGAATCAAATTGGCTCGAGTTTGGCCCTGATGTCATGGAGAATGCTTGACTACGAAGGTTTAGGAACTTCGGTCCTGGCCCCAGACCGTTTTTGTAAGGAGCTTTAGGTGTTTTCGAAACAGGAGTCTTTGCAACTAGATCGGGTTTGATACCGTGTCGTTGGTATAGCACGAGAGGCTCCAACCCGACATTTGATTCGTCGTATTCCTTGATCACATCCAATAGATATTCTATGCCATTTTCATCATCTGGCACTGGCCTTCCAAAGCCAGAGAGATGAGCAGAAAGGTTGAATGGATTTCCAACGTATATCAATCTCCCCCTGTAATGTTCACATTTGAAACATGAATTGCCATTACAATGGATCAAGTTCAAAGGCGTAAAGGATCTTATACCTGGCAAGAACAGTGATGCGATCAAGTAGTAGTTGAATTCTGTAAGAAGGTTGATGAATGGTCATCAGAACAATGCTGCCATTTCGAGCTATCTCTTTCACCTTCTCTACTACACTATAAGCACTCGTAGAATCAAGCCCCGAGGTCGGCTCGTCCAAAAATAAGAGCGACGGTTTGTGGATGATGTCGATTCCTATCGACACTCTTCGTCGTTCGCCTCCCGACACTCCTCGCCTCCCTTCATCACCTATATATGTATGCATGGCACTCTAGAACAAAGAGAAACAAAATTATTAGTTCGGGAAGAATTAATTGTAACAGCCCAAGCCTATCACTAGCAGATATTGTCCTCAGGCAGATATTGTCCTCTTTGAGCTTACCTTTTCGGGCTTTCGCTCAAGGTTTTTAAAATGCGTCTACTAGGGAGAGGTTTTCACACCTTTATAAAGAATGCTTCGTTCCCCTCTCCAACCGATGTGGGACACCTCAATCCACCCCCCTTTGGGCCCAGTGTCCTTGTTGGCACACTGCCTCGATGTGGGACCCCTCAATCCGCACCCCCTTCGGGCCCTGGCGTCCTTGTTGGCACACTGCCTCGTGTCCACCCCCTTTCAGGACTAAATCTCTTTGCTGATATATCGCCCGAGGTCTGGCTCTGATACCATTTGTAACAATCCAAGCCCTCCACTAGCAGATATTGTCTTATTTAGGCTTTTCCTTTCGGATTTCTCCTCAAAGTTTTTAAAACGCGTCTACTAGGGAGAGGTTTCACACCCTTGTAAAGAATGCTTCGTTCCCTTCTCCGACTGAGGTGGGACCCCCCAATCCACCCTCCTTCGGGCCCAAGCATCCTTGTTGGCACACCGCCTCGTGTCCACCCCCCTTCAGGGCTAAGCCTATTCGCAGACACATTGCCCAGTGTTTGGCTCTGATACCATTTGTAACCGCCCAAGCCCACCGTAACAGATATTGTTCTCTTTGCGCTTTCCCTCAAGGTTTTTAAAAGGCGTCTCCTAAGAAGAGGTTTTCACACCTTTATAAAGAATGTTTCGTTTTCCTCTCCAACTAACGTGGGATCTCACATCAATAGTGGAGATGTAAGATGGAAGGAAAGTGGTATATACCTGTAGACCTAGTTGGTCGATGAGCTCGTAAACTCTGTTCTTCTTTTCATCCCTAGAAATAGAGGATGGAAGCCTGACCTCAGCTGCAAACATGAATGTTTCAAACACAGTTAACATTGGGAAGAGTTGGTCATCTTGCATAACATAAGATGAAACCATCTTCATGTAACTTGCAGTCACAGGTCTTCCATCAATCTTAACAGATCCTTCAAGGCTTCCTTTCGCCATCCGACCAGCCAAGGCATCAAGAAATGTCGATTTCCCAGCGCCACTCGGCCCCATGATAGCCATGATTTCACCTCGCATCGCTTGTCCAGAGATATCATTCAAAAGATAAGCTTCTCTTTTGATCCAAACACCATCCTTTTTAAACTTCTTTAGAACACTATATGACAAGTTGTTGAATTCCAAGCCTTGTCCCGGCAACAACTTGACTTGCAGCTGCGGTGGCGGAGCGACAACCTTGTCGTTATCGAGAAGGGTCTCGAGACTTTTGTTTGCTCGTCTCCGGCCATCTGCTGCCATGAGTATTGGGTTTGTAGGATTTGAGAGGCAAGAAAAGTGGCATTGACAAGAGGCAGGGAGGGAGAAGCTATAAGAAGGTTTAAAAAGGGGCAGAAATTTGGACATGAGGGAAGGAGTTGAAGGGAGAAATTAACAAGAAAAACTGATTGTTTGTCTCTGAAATCTCTTTGTTTATGTCACTGTCTGACTTCGGTAACTCCAACACTCTCCATCACTGAAGGCCAGTGGGAGATAAAACCAAGAACACAAATGAAGAATATTTCGACAAATACTGCCCCGAATCTAGCTATTCTCTCTTTTCTTCAACCCAGAAAACTAAAAAAAAAAATGACAGCTGTGGGATTTGAACCCACGCCCTTTCGGACCAGAGCCTAAATCTGGCGCCTTAGACCACTCGGCCAAACTGTCATTCGTTGAACAAAAAACCTTAAATAAATTACTAATATATATATATATATTTAAATTCCAATTTTGCAACAATTTAATTATTGTAGATTTTGTATTATATAATTTTTAAATCCAATTAAATTGTATTATATATTTTAATAAAAGTTTTAGAGATAAAAATGTTTTTTAACCAAAAATAAATTTGAATTTAATAAACACGAGTTTATTAAAGTTATTTTAGTTCGAATTTATTAAATATAACTAATTAAAAAGGTATTTGATTGGAAAATTTGAAAATGGTAGTAAATAATATATAATTTGTATACAAATTATTTAATTAAAGTAATAATAACTATGTATTAAATAATATTGAAAGTGTAACTAATATATAAAATATTTTTAATACCTAATTTTCTTTCAATAATTTTATAAAATAAATATTTGATTTATCAAATATAAAAATATATATATATATATTTAAAATTCAACTAAATTTATTTATTAGTTGTCAACGTTAAAATAAAAAAAAAAAATTTAATTTATTTAATTAATTTTACAGATGTTAGAAATAAAAGTGTAGGGGTGAATTGGTTCGAATACAAAGCATAAACCCTTAAGGGCCCGAAATGAGTTTTTCAGCCACAACAGAGCAGAACAGAGCAGGAAGCTGAAGAAGAAGACTGAAGAACTCTCAAATGTCAGCATCAAGAACATGGCATCTTCTTCCTTTGCTAAATCCATAGCTAAATTTCGCCCTTTTATTTCCCTTTCTCGGCACAGCGCGACGCCGACGCCTTTACCTTCGTCTTCTTCCTCGTTCAGCTCTGCGGCTGCAGTTTCTTCTGCTGCTGATCCCCAGTCATCTTCGCTTTCTCAAGCTCAACGTGAGTTTCTGAACTTTCTTCTATCTGGATTGGTCTTGATTTTGCAAAATGATTTAGGTTTTTGTGAGTTTTATTGTTTAAAATCGCGTATTGCTTGGTGGGTATTTTCTTAGAGAAACAAAGAGACTCGAAATTGTCAAAATGGCTCCTGTTTTTACCTGGGGCTCTCACGTTTGGCCTTGGAACTTGGCAGATTTTCAGGAGGCAAGAGAAGGTATTTTGATTTATTTCTGGTTTTTGTGTTATGCTTGTTTGAATTCTCTAATAGTTTAGCTTTTCATTACTTATTCAATCATTTATCCAGTTGAATTAGTAAAATACCTCCGTTAAAAGAATGCAAATCTTGAAGACTGTTCTTGACGCTCTTTATTGGTGTTAGGGAATGATCATGGGTTTATAAACAAGGAATACATCTTCATTGGTGTGAGGCCTTTTGGGGAAGTCCAAAGCAAAGCTAAGAGAGCTTATGCTCAAAGTGGACAATATCATACCATTGTGGAGAGTTGTGATTCCTAACATGGTATCAGAGTCATGCCCTTAACTTAGTCATGTCAATAAAATCCTCAAATGTCGAACAAAGAAGTTGTGACTCTCGAAGGTGTAGTCAAAAGTGACTCAAGTGTGGAACAAAGGGTGTACTTTGTTCTAATACTCTAGAGAAGGAATCGAGCCTCGATTAAAGGGAGGCTGTTCGAGGGCTCCATAGGTCTCGAGGGAGGCTCTATAGTGTACTTTGTTCGAGGGAGTCCCACATTGGCTGATTTAGGAATGATCATGGATTTATAAGTAAGAAATACATCTCCAATGGTATGAGGCCTTTTGGAGAAACCCAAAGCAAAGCATGAGAGCTTATGCTCAAAGTGGACAATATCATACTATTATGGAGAGTCGTGATTCCTAACAGATCCTTGAAAAGAATTTATGATTCTCTAAAATCTTGGCTAAAGGGTTTCTTATTGAGGCATTGATTCGGTCAGTGGTATAGGGTGAAACTTTTGTGGCAATCTTTCCATGCCATAGAGAATTTGAACAGTAATTCTGTTGTTTAGTATCAAAGTTTGCTTCATTTCCATCCTTGGAAGCTGAAAATCTGTCTTTTCCACATTAAATCGTCAAAGTAGCACTGTACGGAGCTAATGTACACCCATTTCTCGTCGAAGTAAGGATCGTCTTTGACATTTTATTTTGCAGATAGAAATTCTAGATTACAGGCAGAAGCGACTGTTAATGGAACCTGTGAACATAAACAGCTTACTTCCATTGAAAGACAAGCTAGATGATCTGGAGTTCAGGAGGGTGATCTGTAAAGGAGTTTTTGATGAGAAGAAATCAATCTTCGTTGGTCCACGTTCGAGAAGCATTTCAGGAGTGACCGAAAATGGCCATTATGTTATTACCCCATTGATGCCCATTCTTGGCCTACCTGATAGGTATTTTCCAGTCCCTCTTCTCTTATCAAAACTGGCTTTATATTTGTCTTCAGTATTGAATTGTTCCATTCTAGAGTGGTGTATTTATGAACCATTTTGCTTTGCTTGTAAGTTCATGGCTGTTGAAGTTGCTTCCAACTAACCTCCAAAAGCTGGCCTTTTATATTCTGATATGAACATATGAATGGGAATTTTTGCTGGAATTCTTTCACACTTAAATGGTTTTCTTGGCTGTTCATTCACAATAAGGTAGTATGCTATGAATTTCCAAGGACATGGAAGGCCAAATAGCACATTTAGTTCACCAATTCTAATTGCCATGCTGTATAAAAATGGAAATTGTTCATTCGAATGGATTTTGTAGCTCGATATACGTTATACGTCACCATTTAACCAAGATTAGATCAAACAACCCTTCTCCAGTGTGCAGTCACCTGTTTTGGTCAATCGAGGATGGGTTCCACGCACTTGGAAGGAGAAGGCTTTAGAAGTAGACCATCAAGGTAGTGAACAGTCTTCAGATATTCCACCCTCCATGGTTCAAGAGAGTGAGAGAAGCTCTTGGTGGAAGTTCTGGTCGAAAACGACCAAGAATCTAGAGGTTCTTTTTGACAGTTTTGCTTGTTTAATGTCAATTAACTTATCTTCAAAGACCAAAATTCTAAGTTTGGTTGTTGATATGCAGAATGAAGTGAGCCCCATTACTCCAGTAGAAGTTATTGGAGTGGTTCGCACAAGTGAAAAGCCTAGCATATTCGTTCCAGCAAATGATCCTGGCTCTAGCCAATGGTTTTATGTTGATGTTCCAGCAATTGCACGTACTTCTGGACTCCCTGAGGATGCTATTTATGTGGAAGACATAAATGAGAATGTGAACCCAAGTAACCCGTATCCGATTCCAAAGGATGTTAATACGTTGATACGAAGTTCCGTTATGCCACAGGATCATCTTAATTACACATTAACATGGTATGTCTGTCACCCTTTTCCATTCAGTGTTGAAATGTAATGTTCACTATTTCATTATAAGCATTCAAAGGTTTTAGACTTGGAATAAATTTCAGTGTCCTGTACTTGTGTTAATGATTATCCCATTCAGTGTTGTAAGGGCGTGGAAACCTCTACCTAGTAGACTTGTTTTAAAAACCTTGAGGGGAAGCCCGATATCTGCTAGCGGTGGGTTTGGGTTGTTAAAAATAGTATTAGAGCTAGACACCGAGCCATGTGCCAGCGAGAATGTTGGGCCCCCAAGGGGGGTGGATTGTGAGGTCCCATATCGGTTGGAGAGGGGAACGAATCATTTCTTATAGGAGTGTGGAAACCTCTCCATAGCAGAGGCACGATTAAAACCTTGAAGGGAAGCCCGAAAAGGAAAACCCAAAGAGGACAATATTTGTTAGCGGTGGACTTGAGCTGTTAAAAATGGTATTAGAGCCAGAAACTGGGCGGTGTGCTAGCGTCCTCGCTGGCCCCCAAGAGGGGTGGATTGTGAGATCCCACATCGGTTGGAGAGGGGAACAAAGCATTCTTTATAAGAGTGTGGAAACCTCTCTCTAACCGACGCGTTTTAAAAATCTTGAGGAGAAGCTCGAAAGGTAAAACTCAAAAGGAAACTAAATGAATTTCATTAAGATTTTGATATCAAAGAAGCTTTGTTACACATTCTTATTCTTGCAATGGCTGATCTTTGTGCAGGTACTCTCTCTCAGCTGCTGTGACCTTCATGGCTATCAAAAGACTGAGGCAAAAAACGACTCGAAAATGACGAACATTATAATTTGATCTTCTTTAGAGCAGGAACGAACCCGGAACTCCTAAATCGTATGTGAGTTATTTTTGTTGGTATTGTTTTTCATAATGTTTTTTCATTAGAGAAGCCTGAATATCTCATTTCCTTGGGACGTTTTGAACTAGAAAATGCCAAGAAATCCTCAATCCCTTAAGCCATACAGCATGTGGGAAGATAACAACTTTTCCTCGGCCATTAAATTGAGTAAATATTTTGGTATTTCCATAACTAATAAATTTGTTCTTCATTTTGAAATTTGTTTCTTTGAACTGTCAATTTTCTGTGAATATCTTGATATACTAACCTTCAACATCAGTTAGTTCGCAAAAGGGATGAGCCAAACTCGTGCTCACCATAGTTAGATGTGAGACTGAGTTTTTTTAACTGCAACCTATTCGAGTCAAAATGACCATAGTTGTTGGCACTAGATTTGCCCGCTTATTATTCTTCGTTAAATGATTTAGATTGAATTCATTGCTATTATCAAACTTGGAGAGCTTGGTATTGTTATTCATTGTCACTATCTCGTGTCATGATTGGATAATTTGTACGCTTGTTGCCTTTCTAGAATGTGGTAGCCGTTTCTTAAGCTCTGCACATGAGCATGAAATTTTGGTTATAACGTTCTTATGATTTTATGCTTATTTAGCATCTTTAGATTATGTTTCTATTCTATTTAGTATGACATGTTAATTGTCCTTTTAGATTTAGATGGGAAAAATATAAAATGGGTTATCTTTTTTCTAATTAATATATGATTTTTTTCTAGTTCATAATTTACAATTATTTTCAAAAAGAAAAAAAAAGTATGATTAAAAGAAATTAAAAAAATGAGAAGAAAAAGAAAAGAAGAGGGTCACCACACGAAAAAGGTTACATTTTTTTTTTTTCAAAATTCTTCATAGTAATAATTAAACCATTTGATTGATTAAATGTAATATATTATATTTAAATAAACTGGACAAATCAAATCCCAAATTTTAGCCGGCACCGCCGCTGCAAATTCCGGTGAGCGATAATGAAAATCGGCAGAGAGCCGCGGCTGACGATGCTTCTTCCTCCGTTGGCGCAGGCGGAAGAACTCTCCCGTCGGCGAACAAATTCCGGCCACTCCTCCGTTGATCCGCCGTAACCACGCCTTCTAGATCCACCGCATTGTCGTAAAAAGCAGCATCCCCAAATCTCCGTTCCACCTCAAGAAAGTCGCCCAGTGATGCCGGTTTAACACCGTCGTCCCTGCACAGCTGCCACCACTTCCGCTTCCGATCAGAGACTAGCCCCGGCGCCGTCGTTTTTCTCTTTGGCTTTTTGCTCTTGCGGGAAACATCAGCTGTCGCCGCCGCAGCGGCGTGGTGGTCTCGGCTCTGGGAGGAGACTCGGAAGGCAATCGCCGGGAAGCTCACCCCCATTAAAGTCCCCAAGCTGGTGCTCCTGTCATGGAAGAAGGAACCTGTAGACTGCAAAACAGAATTGAATTCCGAAAATAAAGAAACGGATAAGAGAATCATAAAATGGGAGAAGGCGATGATGGAGCACCTCAGTGTCGAGATCGGAGGAAATGAATGAATTCGTCGGAGAAGACGGCGTCGACGGCGTCGAGAACAGATCGTTCGCCGGATTCAACATTTCTTTTGCTCTCTGTGGGTGTAGAGAAGCAGACTGAAATTTGAATTAGAAATAAAAACAAAGAAGAAGAGAGAGAGGATTTAAGGATTTGGAAACGGAGGAGAGATGAAAATTGAAATGTTTCTTTCCCCTCCCATTTATTTATTCTCAATTTTGCCCTCCAATTTTTTAAGTCTTTATTTTTAAATCATTAATTTAGTTTCGTATTAAATACAAAATTGAAAATTTTGTATATCCTACTCGGTAACTTACCCAATACAAAGTTATATGATACCACTCCATTTTTTCAATTCAACAACTGGATCCATAATTTGTCATGAACGATAACATCCATTTAGTAAGTACCTTGGTGATTAGAAATCAAATAGACAACTTCAAATTTTGAAAACTAAACTCATAATTTTATCCAAGTTGGGCCCTAGAGACTTATTTTTCCAAAAAGGGTAGCTGAGCTATGAGTCGATCGATAATTTATCATTTCTAGATGATATGATTATTCTATATAGCAAGCCACTTCTTGGTTTCTATTTCATCCAATTTGGGCCCTCGAAAACTTAGTTTCTCCAAAAAGAGTGGATGTAGAGAAGTTTAAACATGATGGATTAAACTAATCAAATATTAAAATTATAAGATAAAAATATTAAACTTTTGGATTTATAAATAAGAATTAAACTTTTGCTGACATGGCGAAGTCCTATTGGTCCAATGATAGTACCTGATGTGTCACCGCCGGATCTCGTCGTCTAGTTTTGGTTTTGCATCAAATCCCACAGAGCTTCGTCGTCCTCGTTGTCGTCGTCCTCTTCTTGTTCTTCATCTTCAAAAGCCCAATCGGAGGACAGATTAGAATGCAACTGAAAGCTCGTAGACTTCAGGTCATTTTTCTAATTCTATGTCTATGCTCTCTTTTCATCAATGCTCGTCCATATCTCATCGTCATCTCTCAAGATGACCTCAAGGATGGTGCACTCGCCGACGACTTCCCCGATTCCGCCGAGTGGGATGAATTTGGGGAACCTGAATCTCAAAACTCCAGCGAGGAGCTCGACCCTGGCTCTTGGCGCCCTATATTCGAACCGGATTCCCCTTCCTCCGCCTCCGACGCGCCGGAGGATCTGTACTACACTGCTTTAGGGAAATTTATGTCGTCGGTGAGTTCCGGTGACTTAAGGTTGATGGAGGATGCGGTTGCGGACATTGATCAAGTTGCTGCGGGGAGTGGGGATCCGCACGCGCAATCGGTGCTAGGGTTACTACATGGAATGGGGATAATGAAGGAGACGAACAAGGCTAAGGCGTTTATGTATCATTACTTTGCCGCTGAAGGGAATAAGCAATCTAAGATGGCTCTTGCGTATATTTACTTCAGGCAAGAAGTGAGTGGATTTTGAATTCTGTTTAATTCTTTTGAATTCAACCTTTGAATGCATCCAGATCCTTTTGATTATCGTGCTTTTCCAATGGGTAAACCTTGCTTGGTTGCTGCAGATGTATGAGAAAGCAGTCAAGCTTTATGCTGAATTAGCAGAGGTAGCTATTAACAGTTTATTAGTTTCTAAAGACTCTCCAGTGATTGAACCTGTGAGGATCCATAATGGGGCTGAGGAGAACAAGCAAGCCTTGAGAAAGTCTAGAGGAGAGGAGGACGAAGACTTCCAAATTTTGGAGTATCAGGCGCAGAAGGGTAATGCTGGAGCTATGTATAGAATTGGACTATTTTACTATTTTGGACTGAGAGGGTTGAGGCGTGATCATGCCAAGGCATTGTCCTGGTTTTCCAAGGCTGTGGAGAAAGGTGAACCAAGGTCTATGGAACTAGTTGGAGAGATATATGCAAGGGGTGCCGGGGTTGAGAGGGATTACACTAAGGCACTTCAATGGCTAACTCGTGCGTCCAAGCAGCCATCATTTTCTGCTTATAATGGCATGGGGTATTTGTACGTCAAGGGCTATGGAGTGGAGAAAAACTTTACCAAGGTAAGATTACCATTAGTTTCTCTTGCAAATTCTACTTCTGAACCCCTGCATCTCAGGCAATACATTTTCCCTGCATCATAAGTGAATTAGAGTCTATTTGATTCAATGGTGTATAGAGCATAGTAGACATCTGCACTTCTTAACCCCTGTGGGCATTGCAACATAAACTTGCTCCCATTTTGACACATCCCTTCCACCCCTTCCTGCCCTTAGGTGTTGCTAGGTTTGGATCTTAATGCATCGTTTAAATGGGTATCTTTTTCTTTGTATTTTCATGTTCTGAATGTTGGGTTGTTTGGTATATGTTTGATATGGCACCTGAATTACTGCTTGTTTCTTATTTTTTCTTTCCCTTCAAGTAAGTAACTCTGCCTATATCGCTTATAACGTGTTTTCATTTCCTCCCTTCCACATGCTATGTCCTTTAATACAGGCCAAGGAGTACTTTGAGAAAGCTGCCAATAACGACGAGTCTGGTGGTCATTATAATCTAGGAGTTATGTATCTTAAAGGAATTGGAGTAAAGAGAGATGTGAAGAAGGCATGTACTCATTTTATAGTGGCTGCTAATGCTGGACAACCAAAGGCATTCTATCAGCTGGCAAAGATGTTTCATACTGGTGTTGGGCTCAAGAGGAATATTCCTATGGTACATTCACTCAACTATATATATCTGTATGCATTATTGTGGATTTCTAAGGAGTATTTTCTCCAAAACTTCTGAGCAGTTTATTTCACTATCAAATTGGTTGTTTGAAGTTTTCTTTTGGGATATAGTTATCGGAAAGTTTCTCAACCTATTCACATACATTGTCTAGATGGGCATGTTACTAATTGATGTTTTGAGTGGTTGCAGGCAAGTGCACTGTACAAATTAGTTGCCGAACGAGGACCTTGGAGTTCATTGTCTAGATGGGCATTGGAATCATATCTGAAAGCTGACATTCGCAAGGCATTCTTCTTGTATACAAGAATGGCAGAGCTAGGATACGAGGTGGCACAAAGCAATGCAGCATGGATACTTGACAAATATGGAGAACAAAGCATGTGTCTGGGGGAATCTGGCTTTTGCGCCAAGGCAGAAAGACATCAAAGAGCTCATTCTCTTTGGTGGCAAGCATCCGAGCAGGGCAACGAACATGCTGCTTTACTGATTGGGGATGCATATTACTACGGTCGGGTATGTTCACAGAGTACGTGATACAATTAAATCGTAAATATTTAAAGATCACAAGTTCGAGATCTTTATGTTTCTACTTTTCCATTTTCACTCAGGGCACTGACGTAGATTATGATCGAGCTGCGGAAGCATACATGCATGCCAAATCCCAGCTAAATGCACAAGCCATGTTCAACCTTGGCTACATGCATGAACATGGTCTAGGCCTTCCGTTTGACCTACACCTAGCCAAGCGTTACTATGATCAAGCTCTGGAACTTGATCCAGCTGCTAGGTTGCCAGTCAAGCTGGCTCTAGGAAGCCTGTGGTTACGAAAGAATCATGCGGACTGTTTTCTGGTGGGTTTAATGGACTATTCTTCTTAATATTTGCCTTGCTAGAGTACCTTAGCTCCTCGACACACACACAAAGTAGATTGTGTTATATTCCTTCACGCTTTATTCACACATGGACTTATCAAATGGGGTGTTTCTAATGTGTGAATTAGGTCCATGTGATTGATTCGTTGCCAGAAGTTTATCCAAAAATTGATGCATGGGTGGAGGATGTACTGTTGGAGGAAGGAAATGCAACAATTCTAACTCTATTTGCCTGCCTCCTCACTGTCCTATATCTTAGAGAGCGACAAAGGAGGCACGCAGCTGTTCGTGCTGCTGCGGTGGCTGTGCCACTCCACCCCAATGACCACGCAGTGGCTGCACAAAATTAAATCACTCCTTGTACTTCTGATTGAATTGATCAATCCTCCTTTTTTTCTTCTAATTTTTAATGAGTTATGAGAATCTTTTCTGCGACATTATGTACAGGAAATTATAAGTCAACTGCGTGGTAAGAGCTTTTGGGCTCTTGGGAATTTCACAGCAGAGTAGAGGAAGAATTTCAAGGTGTTAAATCCATCAACTTGATAATAGAAAACAGAGAATTTTTTGTAGTGATTTATTACGAGGAAATTCCATTGTAGATTTGTATGAGGTAGCCTATTAATGAACTTGCAGCAATGAATGCAAGTTTGTCTTGTGTCGACCCTATTAATGGAACTGTTTTTTGTAGGAACCTTAAACTATAAATAGCAGACGAACTTGCATTCATTGCTGCAAGTTCAATAATTCTGTGTAACATCTAGTTGAATTAATGCTACAAGCCTCAACTGGCTGCAAATATTCAGCACAAATGATATAATTTCTAGTACTCTTTATAGTATATACTTCCTCTTTCCATACTTATAGATTGGGAGAAACCTTAATTTGCATGGTCATCTAAATCTTAATTTTCATACTATGAACTTCAAGCTTCCTCATTCACAATCTTAAATTTTGACTTATGACTCATAATAATACCCAATAAATAGAATCGTTGATACTTGACAAAACACAAGACAAACAGACGAGCATCAGTAGGGTGGGGGAAGCATAAAAAAAGTAACAGTAGATTGTGCGAAAGCAAGCACTGGGAAAGAATTATAAGAACACTCCTACTTCCAGTTTTCCACAACAAAACATCGCCTATTCAAGAGAAACTGAAAAAAATTACAACTACTTGACGACTCCATATAAGGGCGTATGACGAGCCATCAAAAATATAAAAAAAATAGCGCGCGAAATAGACAGTGTTTGCTACAAGAACTGGCTCAGAAAAACACCTTACTGCAGACACATCGTCATTCTACTACCGTCCGAACGGAAGCAGCCGTAAGTCCGGCCTTTTTTTCATCATTGCCAGTAGATTATTAATCGTGAAATGATCATAAATGATGATCAAAGATGACATCAAAATACCAGATGCTAGGATTTCGCTAAAGAAAACAACATGTTTCAGAGTTTGAACTCAAATTAATGACAAGTTCATGGGAGTGAATCGCACAAACAACATCCATTTCACGCAATGAATGGGAGAAAAGAGGAGAAATACCAGTGCGCAGTCAGTTCGCCAATAAGGTTAACCTTCTGATTGATGGAGGCAATGGCATCTCTAATCTCCATGAATTTATAATCGTCTCTGTGCTCCATCTCTCTCAGTCCCGCGAGTCTGAACCATTCGATTCCCCTTCCCTAAATCCTAAAGACCTTCCGATTTAGGGTTTTATGCCTCAAAATGGAAACAAAACTCTTTCCCGCTTTGTTTCGCCAGTTGAAATTTGCGCCAGCCCCGGATTGCTTTTTTTACCGCCGAGAATGGCAAACCTTTTTTACCTTAGATAAAAATTAAAATTTTAACCTTTTTTACCTTATTAAAATTTTAACCTTTTTTACCTTATTAAAATTAAAATGGATTGTTTAATACTTTTTATACAACTACTTTTTCTTCTATTCAAATGGTAAGTAATTTATTTCAAAAATATCTGAAAAGATTCATAAATACTTTTAATATTTTGAAATATTTAAAAATATTTTCACAGTTGGTATGATTTTATGGTTTGTTATACACCTATAAATACGTGTGGCTGTGTGCCATATAGGTCTTGACCCTTCTTAAATCGAGGCCAGAGGCAAGAGGCTCTAGCATACGCCGTTTGGCCATAGGTGACGTAAGAACGAATTGGCTTGTTGGAAAGTGAGTATCGCACAATCGCAAGTCCGCTGCCATCAAAAGTGTAAATCACTGGTCACAACCATATAGGTCGTGACCCATGTAGGTCACAATAACATTCAACCTAACAAGTTGTATTCACCAATTTTTGCACTAATAACCTGTTCTACTGGAACAACATTTTATATGTTTCGTATCTATTTATTGGGTGAATTTTTGCACTAATAACCTGTTCTACTGGAACAACATTTTATATGTTTCGTATCTATTTATTGGGTGGGGAGGAGAAGAATATAAATGAAAAAAGCACGATAAAAGTGATTTTTGATGATCGAGCACTTTCATTTATTGGGTGGGGAGGAAAAGAATATAAATGAAAACAACAAATCGAACCAATCCATCAAAAAAAACAAAAAGCTTCGTAACTTTACATGATCTTATAAGATTTTCACGAGTCAAAAGACAAAAAAAAAATGAAAAAATAAAGGGTTTGGTTGAATTCCATGAGCAAAAATGGATTCATGGATAATCTTGGACCAAAACAGTAGAGGATCAAAAAAGAACAAGAACCAGAACAAGGCGATGATGGTGGTGTTTGTTTAAGGCATTTTTACAAACCTTTGGCACCAGGAAGCTCAATCCACTGCAACTGGATTTCAACTTCGCCGCATTCAACATTTCGCAAGCGCAGGCAAATGTTTTGAATAACCTTGCCTTCCTCCCACACTATGGCGCTCTCCTCGGCTAAGCAATTTTGCCTGCATGGCTGCACCCTTGACAGCACGGTTCCACTTGGTAGCTCTGCCAAATCCATCTTCAGTGCTTCGATGTATGGCCCTATCTCGAACTCCGCATCTCCCATCTTGTCGTCCATCGTAAACGTGTCGTGGTCGTACACCGTCTACAATCGTTACATCAAATGTAAGCTCGATTTCACCATATATAACAAATCAAATCGATACCCAATTTAAAGATATCCATTTGGTCCGAGTCAGGGAGACGAAATTATATAACAAAACAAATCATCCCTTAACATGATGATAAGTTGAAATAAGAGGTGAAGACGGGGTTGGAAATGGAGAAGACTTTCCGTCCCTGTCCCATGAATTGAGTAAACATCTCGAGATGAGTTACGTACGAGCTTGACTGAAACATCGGGGTCGGTAACAGAAAGAGTGAGGTCCTCGTTCCATTCAGGATTGACATCCTTCTTGATCACACGGGTCTTCAATTTCTGCGCATATAATCACCAAGAACAATATTCAAAAACATGTTAGACACAAAATTTGAATCCATCGGTGGAGAGACCGAACGGGAAAAACCTGTTTATTCAATTTAACGACGATGTAAGGATCACTGCTGCGAACGTCGCGAACGGCGAGGTTGACGCCGCGAATGATCCGAATACGAAGAAGACCTAATAAGCTCTCCATTAAAGACGACGAAGAACGGCCTCCCCCTCCGCCGCTCTCTGGACTTTTTGGTGAATCTCCCACCTCTCTCTCTCTTTATATAATATTACACACTCTTCTCTCTCCCCCCCTCTTAGGAACCGGTACAAAAGGTTCCTGGTCACCAGCCTAGGTTCTTTTTAGGTTGTTGGAGGTGAGGGAGAGAGACTAGGTTTGGGATGGTCGGTATGGAGGAGTTGGTAGGTTCGGGATGACCGGGAGATCCAGTTGCCACACTAGGAAATAATTGGACACCATTTATTTCAGGTTGTTTTGAACGTTGACCGATTCCATAAATTCTGTGCCGTGTATTACTTTTTAATTTTTTTAATTGTTTTATTTATAATTTTTTGTGTTTAATAAAAGGAAAATATTTAAATGTAAAAAATCTAATTTATTTATTTCCCACCTCAATTTTAATATATACCTTGAGAAAATACATTTCAAATAAATAATAAAAAAACAATTATGAGGTAAAATAAAATTAAAATAAATATACACGTATAATTGTTTTGTAAATAATTTTATTTTAAAAAAAATAAAATAAATTTAAATGTATGGACCGACTCAATCTTAAACCTGAACCTGATTGAATTTAAAAATTAGTGTTCTATCTCCATCTTTCTCTTATTCGAATGTGTGGCTGCAGTGCGCCTATAACTTGTAAGATGCTCGATTTCTTAGCTTTTGAGATCCGAGTTAATAACCGAGCTAATGACCTATAAAACACAAATTGAGTCGGGTTAATTGGTAGCAAACTAATTATGTCTTCAGGGGGATATCCGCCCCTGCTCAACGAGGTGGCCCAAAGTCCATAAACATGAGCTGGGCTTGTAGTTTGCATAGGTCAATTCATGTTCTAAAGCAAGCCTCTACGTTCTTTTTGTTGCGAGTCATGCTACTATACAGGCACATGTAGCCACGAATCCAATTTTTCACGAGCGCATAAAATAGATCGACTCATTTCGATTGGGAGAATCTTTTTTAATAAACGATATACCTCGTTTAAATAAAAGATATAATCTATACAATTTTTAAGGGTGAAATACTGAATCATCGATTTTTAGTTGATTAACAGTGCAAGATCCGCTCTTCCTAATTCTAGTCTCCGACCCTCAAGACCAACAAGGAGGTAGTATAAGAATATTCACATTTTGACCTAATCTTAGGCCCTGACTCACCGTCCATAATGAACCTTGCAGAGGAACTTTTGGATAACAAAAGATGAAATACAGCTGATTCATCTATTTAAGTGGTTCTTGCTTCTCCTCATTTTTGTTCCTAACTCTTCTCCGAATAAGAATATGTATCTTATCTATTGAACTATGTTCAAATTGGTTTGGAGTTGTATAGAACTTTATACCATTATGCACACAAATATTTCACTCAACCATGGTCTAGTTTTGAACGAGATTCTATTTAAATTAAACTATTTTATATTTTATTAAATTCTATATTTGATTCCGTCAAATTTGTCATCAAATCTGAATTATTTTATGATTTTAATTCACTTTTAAAATAATATCCATTAAAAATAAACCCCAAATAAACTGCTGGTAGAAAAAACAAAATATTCTGTAAGCAATAATTTAAATATTTAATTAAAAAAAGTAGATTAAAATTAAAATTGACGTATCCATGCTCTAATATCGACACGTCAGACTCTATTTTCCATGTAATCTCTTTCAAATCTCTCTATCTAATCAATTTTCTCTTTATTCCCCCTCATCACCAACTTGCTATATATTATTTTTAAATAAATATTAAATTACTTAATTAAAATTCACCGTGCTCGATTAAAGAAAAAAAAACTTAAAAGAGACAATATCTGTTAGCGGTGGGCTTGAGCTATTACAAATAGTATCAGAGCGAGATACCGGGCGGTGAACCTTTTCCCAGTAGACGCATTTTAAAACATTAAGGGTCAGACAATAGGCAAATCTTATATTATCGGATATGATTTATTCTTATTCTTATGTTAATATACTCAACATTTTCTCGAGATTTTGTTGATACAAACTAACTACCATTTGAGAGGAAGGTCCGTGGTCCTAGTTCGAGTTAATAGATCGAAATAAATAAATAAATAATATATAAAATAGAAAGAAAAAAAAAACATAGNTTTTTTTTTTTTTTTTTTTTTTTTTTTTTTTTTTTTTTTTTTTTTTTTTTTTAATAATAATTTATTTATTTATTTGTATTATTATTATTATTATTACTATTATTATTATTCTTATAATTTTGGGGGCACGCCCACAGACCATAATCATTCACTTCTAGCACGCTTTCCACTCCTCTCTAAAAATAAAAATAAAAAATATATTTAAAAAAAAAATTAAAATTAATGGGCAGATTCCCTATTTTCAATCTCCTATTTATTCCCTCTTACTAACCAATAAGTTAATTTTATTATTTTGAAATTAATTTAAATCTAATTAAATTGATTAAAATAATGTTTCGTTCCTCTCTCGATGTGGGATCTCATAATCCACTTATGTGTTCTGGTTAGCACATCGCTCAGTGTCTGGCTCTGATATCATAACAGTCCAACCTCACTGCTAGTGTTTTGGCTCGTTACGTAACGTCCTCAGCCTCACTGTTTTAACAAGTGTATACTAGGGTGACGTTTCCACATTCATATAAGGAATGGGTCATTCCCCTCTCCAACCGACGCGAGATTTCACATTCAAAGCACATGGAAGTAATGTGCATATAGTTCGTGTATATGAAAGTGACGCACACCTATGTATGAAAAAAGGATGCATATCTAGGGACCTGGAGTGCATAAAAGTGACGATGTACGTGGAACCATGTATATAAAAGTGATGCACATCTCGAAGAAAAAACAAGTAAAAATTTTAGCCATGTTAACCCAATTCTAGCGGTGAGATCTATCGAATTTTTTAATACTCAACTTTTTTCAATTTCTTTATTTTCGGGGCAGCGAAGCCACCTGTTAGTATATGCTACACGTGTTTGCATGTCACGAGTTTTCAACTACTTTTTTTTTTCAACAAATTTTCTCATGACTTTTCATGGTTTTACTTGTAACGGTAAAAAAATATTTTATTTATTATTGGTCCCTAGAATTTCAATTAATTTTATTCCTGCCCTTACTTTTTAAAAATTATTTAATAACAAAGGAATTATAAATGGTCAACTTATTGAACAAGATTAGGAACATCCCCCCTTCTCTTTTATAAAAGTAAATAATACCTTCAAAAATACCATTCTTTTTATTCTTTTTATTGCATCCTTTTTGACTCGATGAATAATGACCTAAAAAAATTCCATCCTCGTAGGGTAGAAAAGGCACAATTGGTTCGATTATACCAAACCAGCTCGTGAAAAAAACAATATGATTATCTGTATTGATTCGCTATGTTCTTTACAGACTGTAGCGTTATATGATAAATTCAACTATACAGATATATATATCTCGTCGTAATAGTCGATTTAACAATACATGGTTCGAACCATTTACTAAATCAGATACCTGTTTATTATTCTCGGGCTACTATTTTTTTTAATTAAAGAAGAAAAAGTAAGAAAAATAGGGTAAATCCTGGCCGTAGCTAGCTAGCTATCAAAATGAAGGTCAATGTCCAACCTTTTCCTTTCCTACTCTAATCATGTTGTTTTGCATAGATTTTGATTTAATTACTTGATTAGTGAAAAGTAATGTTCGGGATTATATTTAACTTTGGTCGGGAGAAAAACGAGCATGAAATTAAGCGTCTTTTCAAACATTTAAGAATACTTCGTCGAGTTTTAAACCTAATTTGACAGTAACCCTATTTTCATACGAGTTGGGTAATTTTCTCATCTATGATATTGCACGAAGGTCGACATGATATTTTGATAAGAACACGTACGTGCGCAAAAGTTGATGCAGTGTCACATCAGTTATGACATAGTGTCATACACACTGATGTTTTTCCTGTTGCAGACGAAGAAGATGGTTAAGTACACGAGCTAGATCCAACCGAGTGAGTTCGGTGTAGGAGAGCGGGAAAGGACATAGATATAAAAAAGGTGTATGATAGATTGGAATGAAAAATAAGGATTGGGGGTTAAGTCCAATGAGATTGGAAAGATAGTAGGGAATGAATAGAGGTATGGAATGGGGAATTTAGGGTCCATGTGATGGGTATCTCTTCTTCTCATGCATTTGTCATCTTCTCTAATTCAATTTCCCTTCTCTCTTCCCTATGTGCATGTTTTCTCTCTATCTTTCCCGGTTTTGTAATCTCGGTTAAATTATTCGTTTCGTTTCGATACTCTGAATAATGGGTTTGTGTGAGATTCCACGTTAGTTGGAGAGAAAAACGAAACATCCTTCTATATGGGTGTGGAAACCTCTCCCTACTAGACACGTTTTAAAACCTTGAAGGGAAGTCCACAGTGGGCTTAAACTACAATGGACGGTGTGCCAGTGAGGATGCTGGTCCACAAGGAGGTAGATTGTGAGATCTCATATTGGTTGGAGAGGGCTAGAGAGATTGTTTAACGGGTCCCATGTGAATTATGAGATATGCATTCATTGTTTTATTGACGAGAATAACTTATGGGTTACCTTATTAAGATAAATAAAGTTCTTACGATGAGATACAATCAGGGTTCAATTTGTTTCGTGCCTAAATTTTGATGACCTAAACATTTCTAAACTTTCGTAGTTTTAACGACGGAATTAGCTTATGGGTCCACTGATTAAGGTAGATAAAGTTCTAACGATGAGATACAATCAGGGTTGGATTTATTTCGTGTCTAGATAATTTTAAAGAGGCTTATAGGTTTACTCATTAAGATAGATAAAGTTATGACAATATCATTTATTTCGTGTTCATATTCATAGTCAACTTGTTGAATCATCATACTCTTCCTTCGCATGCAACGAAAGATAAAGTTGAGATTTTTACATTAGGCAAAATATTAATGGAGTAAAGAAACGAGCAAAGTTTGGATTTTTATTAGTTCATACCCTAAACCCTAAAAATTTATAGTTTTTGTTAAGGATATTCAGTATTGAATTATAGTTTACCATATATATCATAGATATTTGTCTTCCATTACCGCTTACCACAAACGGTATCTTTCTATTTATTACTCTTTCCATATCTTTATAGAATTTTCACACCATTTAGACACGACCCAAAGCTAAGCTTACGAGCCAGGAGCCTTAAAAAGCGAATCCAAGAGAGAAAAAAGAAGAAGAAAAAAGTGTTGGAAAAAGCTCTGCCGAACAAAGCCCCACCTTCCAACCAGACTCTGTTCTTCTTTTCCCTTTAACAAATGCAGGCAGCCAGGCAGCCAGCCCGGCACTTACTAACCTCCCATGTTTATATCATATTTAAACCCGGTTGTGCGCCAAATGCTACCACCACAAAATTATGATATCGATTATTGTAGCACAAACAGAAGTAAGATCGAAAGTACTCACAACACCAACGAACAGAATTTAAACAAAGAGACAAAAATATTTACCTATCACTAATAATCAAAGTGTTTACAAGTGAATATCTCACTCTCACACTACAAACGTGTTAAATACGGATAATTCACGTAGAATATTAATGGGAGTTAATATTTAAATTAAATAAAAAACTTATATGACAATTTACAAGAAACCCATTTTTATTATCCTCCAAACACCCAAATCCAAGCTCGCTTCAAAACAAAGAGCAAAAAAACAAACCCAAAAGAAGTTGAAGAACTCCCACGCTCTCTGCTCTTGCTTTGAGGACTGTAAGTGTAAGTGCAACAAGGCCTCCTCCCAATTCTCAAGGCTTAATTTTATTCGCCATTCTCTTCTTCTTCTTCTTCTTCCCCTGTTTTTCTCCTCTGAGTTCATCTTCATAGCCATTTTCCTCATCTGGGTCACCTCACAAACCTCAAGAAATCAAGAAGAACAAGAAGAAAGATGATTAGTCTTTTGGATTTCTACCATGTAATGACGGCAGTGGTTCCTCTTTATGTGGCTATGATTTTAGCTTATGGGTCTGTGAAATGGTGGAAGATCTTCACTCCTGATCAGTGCTCTGGAATCAATCGTTTTGTTGCTCTGTTTGCAGTTCCTCTTCTTTCTTTTCATTTTATTTCCACTAACAATCCATATACCATGAACTTGAGGTTTATTGCTGCTGATACTCTCCAAAAACTCATTGTTCTTGCTGTTCTTGCTGTTTGGAGCAACATAAGCAAAAGGGGTTGTTTGGAATGGACGATTACTCTGTTTTCCCTTTCAACTTTGCCTAATACTCTGGTTATGGGGATTCCTCTGCTTAAAGGGATGTATGGGGAGTTTTCAGGGAGTTTGATGGTTCAGATTGTTGTTCTTCAGTGTATTATTTGGTATACATTGATGCTGTTTATGTTTGAATATAGAGGAGCTAGAGTGCTGATTTCTGAGCAGTTTCCAGACACTGCTGGTTCTATTGTCTCAATTCATGTCGATTCTGATATCATGTCGTTGGATGGAAGGCAAGTTCTTGAAACAGAGGCTGAGATTAAGGAAGATGGGAAGCTTCATGTGACTGTGAGGAAATCAAATGCTTCAAGATCAGATATCTTCTCGAGAAGATCTGTGGGGTTGTCTTCTACAACGCCACGCCCTTCTAATTTGACTAATGCAGAGATTTACTCTCTGCAATCATCTCGAAATCCCACTCCAAGAGGCTCAAGTTTTAACCATACTGATTTCTACTCTATGATGGCTACTGGTGGAAGAAACTCCAACTTTGGCTCTTCTGATGTTTACGGCCTTTCGGCGTCGAGAGGACCGACACCGAGACCGTCGAATTACGAGGAGGAAGGCGGGAAACCAAGGTTTCATTACAATGGAAATGCAAATCATTACCCTGCTCCAAACCCAGGAATGTTTTCACCTACAGGATCCAAAAATGCAGCAACTAATACTAAGAAGCCTGTTAATGGAGTTGTGGCTCAGCAGAAAACAGAGGATGGAAACAGAGATTTGCATATGTTTGTTTGGAGTTCAAGTGCTTCCCCTGTTTCTGATGTGTTTGGAAACCATGAATTTGGTGCACATAATGATCAAAAGGATGTGAGATTGGCTGTCTCTCCTGGAAAAGGTAAGTTTCTTGAATGGATTAGACTTTCGTTTTCGTTTTTGGTTCATTTTTGTTAATGGGATTTGTTCATCAGTGGAGGGTCGTAGAGAAAACCAAGAAGAATATACAGAGAGGGAAGAATTCAGCTATGGAAACAGAGAGAGTATGAACAGTAACAACAATGGAGTAGCAGAGAAACCCAAAACCATGCCGCCAACGAGTGTCATGACAAGGCTAATCTTGATCATGGTTTGGAGAAAGCTTATCAGAAACCCCAACACTTACTCGAGTTTGATCGGCCTGACTTGGTCCTTGATATCATTCAGGTTCATATGTTCTTCAAAACCCCATTTGGGTATTGATTTAACCTCTGTTTCTGATTATATTTGATCATGATCTTTAAGGTGGAATGTCGAAATGCCAGCCATTGTTGCAAAGTCGATATCTATTCTCTCGGATGCAGGGCTCGGAATGGCCATGTTCAGTCTTGGTAAAGTTCTTAACTTTCTTTAATTTTTTGGTTCGAAAAGCAAAAAGAAAAGCATAAAACAGGGGAAGAACAGGGGAGGGGCGGAGTAATGATGAAAGTGTGTGTGTGAATGGCAGGGTTGTTCATGGCTTTGCAGCCAAAGATGATAGCATGTGGGAATAGCATAGCAGCTTTTTCAATGGCTGTGAGATTCCTTACAGGACCAGCTGTAATGGCTGTGGCTTCCATTGCTGTTGGGCTTAGAGGAGTTCTCTTACGAGTAGCCATTGTCCAGGTCACTCTTTCTCTCTCCTCTCTCTGCAACTTTTCTCTGACATTGCCTCTATCCTGCTTCCTCACTGCATATACTCCAAAACCTTTCCCTTTTTTTAAAAAAACCAATGTAACATGTCAAATTCTATAAAGTTGTTGGATTATGAAAAAGATGGTTGCTTTTTGGCATGGTTTAAGAACGTCGAGAGCAAAGACAGTATATTCTAGCGGTAGGCTCGGGTTAACCATTATAATTCAAAATCACCCTTTGCATGTATCTTAGAGTTGTAGGAAGGGTCGTACTAGTTATCTCGTAAGAATAGTTAAGGTATAATACAAAAATACTTAGTAGAGTTAGATACTTGATCTCGTGAAAATAGTTATGATATCTGTGAATTGGCTCGAAAATAACTTAGTAAGATTGGACAAGTTATTATCTCGTGAGAATAGTTAAGGTGTTTGTATGGCTTGAAATGGGTACTCACCCATACAAAAGACCTAGTTGTATGAACTTGCTCGAAATGTGAACTGACTTGAATACTCACTAATACAAGAGGCATAGTTAAAATATTCTTGAACGTGCTTGAAAACTCACTGATATAGAAGATTAAGTAGAGTCATGTAAGTTATCCCGTGAAAATAGTTAAGGTATCTCTCAGCTCCGGCTTGGTTGGTAGAGTCCTATAAGTTATCCGGTGAAAATAGTCAAGGTATCCCTCAGCTTGGGCCTGGTTGGTAGAGTCATGTCAGTTACCCCGTGAAAATAGTTAAGATATCTCTCAACTCGGGCTTGGTTGGTAGAGTCATGTAGTTAAGAAGATATCTCTCAGCTCGAGCCTTGTAGATAGAGTCAGGTAAGTTATCCCGTGAAAATAGTTAAGGTATCTCTGAACTCGGGCTTGGTTGGTAGAGTCATGTAGTTAAGAAGATATCTCTAAGCTCGAGCCTTCTAGATAGAGTTAGGTAAGTTATCTTGTGAAAATAGATAAGGTATCTCTAAGCTCGGGCCTAGCCTGGTGGTTGATTGTTGATGTGTTTGGAAACAAACATCCGTAGCTAGCTGTGTTTGACATGTTTTTGTGTCCCATTAGTTTGGAGTTTCCTACAAATTTATATCCATTTTTTGTTTATAAAAAAACAGGCAGCTCTCCCACAAGGAATTGTCCCCTTTGTCTTTGCGAAGGAGTACAACGTACACCCTGATATTCTCAGCACAGGGTATGTATAGAACCAATATCCTTAATAACTCCGACATTAAATCTCTGTTTTGTTTCAAAAAAACACAAAAAGATTTGATTTTTCTTCGTGGGTTTGCAGAGTTATCTTTGGAATGTTGATCGCTTTGCCTATCACGCTTGTTTACTACATTTTGCTGGGGATTTGAGGCTGCCATGGAAGCCAAGGTCAGCCATGGCTGCGTCCGCCATGGGAGACCATTTCAAAAGCTTCAAAGCTTTGGGAGAGAAGATTTTAACAGGGAAAAAGATAAAAGGAGAAGAAGAATGAGGAGAGATTTGAGGGAAATGGGGAAAATTCTTCCAAGAAAAGGGGAAAAAACAGGCTGTAAAATCATTATGTTTGGTAGTCAGTTATATAAGAAAAAATATGTTTTGGTTTTTTATCTTTTTTTCTTTTAATTTATTTAATTTTTTAAAAGTTTGAAACTCTATAAAATATAAATTTTTGTTTCTTAAATTTAAAAGTTATTGAATTATTTTATTAAAAAAAAAAAGGACAATCATAGACCATGAATTCTTTGTCTAATTTGAGGTTAATTCAACTCCAACGAGAGTGCAAATTGAGATGGATTGACCTTCGCTATCGTGTATATTTCAACTACCGATTGATGCTACAATGTCTAGTATGAGGTTGCTTTAGCTCCAACGATAGTATAGATTGAGATGTGTTGATCTTTGCTATCGTGCACCTTTCAACTACCTGTTGATGCTACAATGCCTAATATGAGGTTACTTTAGCTCCAACGAGAGTGTAGATTGAGATGGATTGATCTCTGCTATCGTGCACATTTCAACTACCAATTGATGCTATAATGCCTAATATGAGGTTACTTCCAGCTCCAACGAGAGTGTAAATTGAGATGGATTGATCTTCGTTATCGTACACATTTCAACTACCGATTGATGCAACAAGAGAGTGAGTATGATACTTTTATTGATTTAATAGATAAGGTTTTGGAGAAATTACTAAATTAATTGAGGGTCTTATTTTGATGTGGACCCCTTTAGAANTTTTTATTTGAATATGTTTACAGATTCTTTTTTTATTTGAATATGTTTACAGATCTTCCTTTTCATCCTGTTTTCCAAATCTTTTTTTTTATTTGAATATGTCTTTCCTATCTTCATTTTCATCCTGTTTTCCATATTTGAATATGTCTTTCCTATCTTCACTTTTTACTGACACATTTTTCTTTTTCCTTTTTTTAAATTGATTTTTATGTTTTTTTTTTTCGTGGGGTAGTTTTGGAATTTTATTTACCAAAAATGAAAGAAAATAATTAATATTAATTAGGACTAATAATTATAAATTATAACAAATTTTGAAGTTAAGGATGGGTCATTGTCCAAATGGGTTTCAAAAAGTTCCTATGGCCATATTCATTTATTAAATTAATACTTTATTTGCATGCTTAATCATGATTAGTAGCCCATTTGCAATAATAATAACACATTTATTTTTATCAATATTAAATTTAGACAATAGTTCAAATTCGAATAGATAAAAGCCAGATAGGAATGAACGAGACTTAATCATAATAAAGATGAAATCATGGCCTAAATGATAACCTTAGAGGGTCAAAAGCTTATAACCCGACCAAACCTAAACTCGAAATGGTCGAGTGAATTTGAGCTCATGAGGGCATGCTCTCGTACACCCTAACCTATGTGGAGGGAGCTTGATTCACTCACAACTCTATCCTATTGAAAAAAATGGAGAGAAAAGTTTCCAAATTCGGCACCTAATGGCCCCGACAATCCCTGCATCCCTTGTGACATGGTTAGGTTACTTATACTTCCACAACTGTCCTTCTAGACGACCATGTAATCCCAAAGTAGCAGGTATAAGATGGAAAGTTCTTAATTCCTAGTTTCACGTTAGTCAGATTCTCTATAACTATAAGAATCTTAAGTTAGATGAGATTCCAACTTGATACCTAGTCATGTCAAGCGATTGTTCAATCTCACGATGCTTTGAATTTTCAGCAAAAATCATATTAAATAAATATTTTAATGCTAAGTGTATATACTAAAATTATAATATAAGGTTTTTATTTACATAAATTTAAATATAAATAGATAGAAAAAGAGGGAAATGTAATAGGGACATGACAGTCCGCAAAAGATTGTCGTGGTAAGGGCCGACCCGACAAAATTTAGTGGCAGACAATCTAAGCTTTACCGAAACCTCCCTATCCCTTCTCATTTTTACCTTTTCTTTTTCTTTTTTCCTTTTAAGTTAATTTCCTACAAATAACACACATTTTTCCTTTTCTACCCTTATTTCTATTTCTTTTTAATCAACCCATGTAAATATGTTAGCCATTAAATTACTTTTCAGAAGTTGGGCCTTTCAAATTCAGAACGTGGGCCTACGTGAGATAAGCCTTTCAAATGCAGAAGTTGGGCCTTTCAAATTCAGAACATGGGCCTGCGTGAGATGGGCATTTCAAGTTCAGAAGTTGGGCCTACGTGAGATGGGCCTTTCAAGTTAAGACCTTGGGCCTACGTGAAATGGGCCATTCAAGTTCAGAACTTGGGCCTACGTGAGATGGGCCTTTGAAGTTCAGAAGTTGGGTCTACGTGAGATGGGCCTCAAATTCAGAACATGGGCCTAAGTGAGATGGGCCTTTCAAATTCAGAACTTGGGCCTACGTGAGATGGGCCTTTCAAGTTCAGAAGTTGGGCCTACGTAAGATGGGTCTTTCAAGTTCAGAACATGGGCCTACATTAGATGGGCCTTTAAAGTTCAGAACATGGGCCTACGTGAGATGGGCCTTTCAAATGAAGAACTTGGGCCTACGTGAAATGGGCCTTCAAGTTCAGAAGTTGGGCCTACGTGAGATGGACCTTTCAAATTCAGAAGTTGGGCGTACATGAGATGGGCCTTTCAAGCTCATAGTTGGGCCTACGTGAGATGAGCCTTCAAGTTCAGAACTTGGGCCTACGTGAGATGGGCCTTCAAGTTCAGAACTTGGGCCTACATGAGATGGGCCTTTGAATTTCAGAAGTTGGGCCTACGTGAGATGGGCCTTCAAGTTCAGAACTTGGGCCTACGTTAGATGGGCCTTCAAGTTCAGAAGTTGGGCCTACGTGAGATGGGCTTTTCAAATTCAGAACTTGGGCCTACATTAGATGGGCCTTTCAAATTCAGAAGTTGGGCATACGTGAGATGGGCCTTTCAAGTTCAGAAGTTGGGCCTACGTGATATGGCCCTTTCAAATTTAGAAGTTGGGCCTACGTGAGATGGGCCTTTCAAGTTCAGAACATGGGCCTACAGGAGATGGCCTTTCTCAAAATGCACTTAAGGAAGACAATGCATCCTGAAAGGACTCGTGTTAGTATGTTGGGATAATATTATTGGAGAATGTCGGGACCGACAGATGCCGAACCCAGATTTAGAATATTAGGCACGAGTCACTATGAATAATAATAATGTTGGCGTTAATAATGATGAATTATTATTATAATATTAACACAAATACACAAAAATAAATAATTTGTATCTTTTTATAGTAATTTTAAAGTGTATGACAAAATGAACTTTGCAAATACCATAATTGTTAGATGCCAAATATAAAAATATTGTAAGTTTAGCTGATTAGAGATGAGCCTCTCCCCGCTGTCTCTCCATTTTCATCGTTCATTAAATGAACATCTAGTTGTACTCTTTAACTTCTAATAAAAAACTGAGAGAGGCGTTCCTACTGTGCTTGGTATAAATAGGGTCCGCCAAAGTCGGGAAAATCGCTCGCAACAGATTTTCGACGTCAACAGAGAGGGAGAAGCGCTTACAGTTTCCGCAGCCGTGGAATGCAGCAGAGAGGAAGACTAAACAACCGAAGATCCAGGAGCTTTTCTAGATCTCGCCTCGCCGTTGAGGGTTCATAGGCTTTAGTTATATTCCTCGGCCCTCCTCGCTCTCACATTCTCCGTTTCGGTTCTAATCAGTGGCAATGGCTTCTGCTCAGATTGGTGGTAAAAGTTCTCATTATTTCTTTGCATTATAATTCATGTAGTGATGGTGTTTCTGTTCGAACTCTTGCGATTGAATCTGTTGCTTTTGTGTTTCAAAGAACAAGAGCGCGAGGTGCAGAAGAACTACTGGACGGAGCACTCCGCGGATTTGACTGTGGAGGCGATGATGCTCGACTCTCAGGCCTCTAATCTTGACAAGGAAGAGCGACCTGAAGTAATGCTTCTCGCTGCATGTTCTTCATTAGTCTCGGCTTACCTTCATTTCTTTTTTTGTTATAATTCATTATTTGGCTTGGTGGCAGATGTCGTTTTGTCTGGTTTAAGATCTGTTCTTCTCGGTTTTTGTCCCTAAAATACTACTGGTTCCTACTGTTCACATAGTAGAGAAGAATGTTGTTTAGTAGTATCATGTCTCGAAAAATCTTCTTCCTAATTTTCAGTAGCACAGTTCTAAATAGTTCCAGTTATGAAGCTGGATGATTCGGTTCATTCATTGAATCTCAGGATTACATGCATTGGAAATGCAGACAGAGTCAATACGTTCTTTCTTATCTATTATGTTTAGATGTGGAAATGTAGGATGTAGTGTTGTACATCAGTGTTTAAGATGTGCATAGTTCTTAAACTGTTCGTCCACAGGTACTTTCTTTGCTTCCCCACTACGAAGGAAAATCTGTCTTGGAACTTGGAGCTGGAATCGGCCGTTTTACTAGCGAATTAGCCCTGAAGGCTGGCCAGCTTATTGCTCTAGATTTCATAGAAAATGCTATAAAGAAGGTAAGGTTTAACATCTATTCATATTGTACCAACACGCGACTGCTGTTTTACACTTGCACGGAATTATTTTCTTTATCTTATCATCTTAACGTTCTAACTGTAGAATGAAAGCATCAACAGCCACCACAAGAACGTCAAGTTCCTATGTGCAGATGTGACTTCTCCAGAGCTTAGCATTTCCAATGGATCAATTGATTTGATATTCTCCAATTGGCTGCTAATGTACTTGTCTGATAAAGAGGTACTGCCTATCTTTTGGTGCTATTGGAACCCCTGGATGCACACTACATGAGATCATAGTCTTCGATTTATGACTTGTGATGCATTGTTGATAGAATGAGAAAATCAGAAAATGTTTCACTTTTGTATATGCATGCTTTCTAGTTGGTTGTTTGTTCAAGATTAGAGTATTTGGAGTCGTTTTGTATTTGGGGTCTTAAAAATCCAGATCCAAACTCTCATTGAAAGTGAAATGGTGTTAGCCTATTGCCTAGTCTGCGAAAGCTGTGGCTAATTCTTAGATCCACCAAAGAGTGAACTGAATAATATATGCATTATATCTTCGTTGCTATGGAACATAGTCAGGTTGGTTTGTTAAATAACACAATTAGTCTGTCTAGCACGAACTGTTTCAGATTTCTTTTTGTCAATCCAGGTGGCAAAAAGAAATTCAGGTTTTAATTTTTTTTTTTTTCATTGTAGCTGTTATGTAAGTGTAATCTATTCTGCTCTATACTGTTCCTCTTTTGTTGCTAGGTGAAATTTCATTCAGCTATTTTCATTTCAGTCTACAAAGTTCTTCTATTGGATAAATTGTTCATTAAATCCTTGAGTTTAATTTTTTGCAATCTTAGTTAGATTTAGACTAAGCCTGCTAATTTTTTATTGTCCTTCCAAAAAACTGATTCATTGTTATAACCATAGGTGGAGAATTTGGCTGCAAGGATGATTAAATGGTTGAAGGTTGGTGGATATGTCTTCTTCAGAGAGTCATGTTTTCATCAGTCTGGAGACTCTAAGCGCAAATACAACCCAACACATTACAGGGAACCCAGATTTTACACAAAGGTCGTTTCCGTCTGCTTTTTTTATTAGTTTCATTAGTTTTTTTACCCCTATGAAACCTTGAGATTTTGTGTATTAACTATATGACAATGTCTATTTCTCATCGTTCAACTTCAACAGATCATCATCATTTAAAAAATTAAAAAAAATCAACAGATTGTCTTCTGATGACGAAGAGCTGGAATTATGATAATATTAACGAATGATGTGCAATGGACAGTTCATATATGCATTAGTCCTGATTTTATAGTATATAAAAAAGAAGTGTTTTTCTAGGTTGACAATCCTAGCATAATAGACTGCATCTGGGAAACTTTTCTGATTCAAAATGTTTACTATGTATATGGTTATGTTTTTGTCTCTTGAAGTGCGTGACTTTACATCCTTGCCATCACTTTTACTTCGTCTCAAGATTATAAGAGACAAGTATGTCTGATGTGTGCCAGGTTGATTTCCTATTTGGCTTTTATGTGAAGTTTTTCTATTTATACTTGGCATGTGAGTGCTTAGCATTTAGATTATGTATGGTAATCCCAGCTTGAATTTTTTTTTTTTTTTTTTTTTTTTACATCATCTGCAGATTTTTAAGGATTGCCAAATACGTGATGAGTGTGGAAACTCCTATGAACTATCCCTTGTAAGCAGCAAATGTATAGGAGCTTATGTACGAACTAAGAAGAACCAAAACCAGGTACTTACTGGCGGAAGTTGTTCTAATTATTCCTTTTAATGTTTCTTTATGTTTATTACTAACAAAGTTTACATTTCATTTTTACTTAGATTTGCTGGATATGGCAGAAAGTCTTTTCACAGGAAGACAGAGGATTCCAGAGGTTTTTAGATAATGTTCAATATAAATGTAATGGCATCCTGCGCTACGAGCGTGTATTTGGTCAAGGTTTTGTCAGTACAGGAGGAATAGGTAAGCCTTATTATTTAAGCCTCTTCTTCTGCTCTGCTGCCATTATCTCTCTAATCTTTTCAATGGCAATGTATTTTGATGATTTCATAAAATTATGTCAGCACATTGCAATTTGAGTATATTTTCGGCAATATTTGGACCACTCAAGTAACCAATATGTCGTCTAATTGAGGAGGGCACGTTATGAAAATCTGTTGAGACATCCGAATACCAAATGTTCTATGCTAGATAAATCTAAGCTTGTGAGACCTGTGAACCAAAGGGTTCTTTAGTGATTGATCTATTTATATATTTGTGTAACAATGAAATTTCTAGCTTTTCCGTTTATGTAGAGACCACCAAAGAATTTGTTTCAAAGCTAGAGCTGAAGCCTGGTCAAAAAGTTTTGGATGTTGGTTGTGGCATTGGGGGAGGTGACTTTTACATGGCAGAGAACTTCGATGTCGAGGTTGTTGGCATTGATCTCTCCATCAATATGATTTCTTTTGCTCTTGAGCGGGCCATTGGACGCAAATGCCCAGTTGAATTCGAGGTTGCCGATTGTACCAAAAAAACCTATCCAGATAATACTTTTGACGTAATATACAGCCGGGACACAATATTACACATTCAAGTAAGAAATATCTTCATGTTCCTCCGCCATCTTGTTTTTTACTAATTATGTTGAACTGGTTGACAATTTCCCAACTCAGCATTTTTACAACAAATGAATCTCATGTTCGTGTCCAGACACACACACACACACACATCGATATATGAACTTCATTTTCCTTTATGCATTTATTGGAATTATTAGAATGTTTTTATTGTACATAATTGATAATTTGATCAAGCTACAGATCATTACCATATAAAATGATGTTTCAATAAGGTAATCCTGCAAGATATGTCTGTTATAATCGGTCATTTAGCGTATTTGTTTTTTTCCCTTTCTTTCTCTTTGGAGTTTGCATATTCAATATCTGAACTATTAATCTATTGCAGGATAAACCTGCGCTGATGAAATCCTTTTACAAATGGTTGAAGCCAGGAGGTAAGGTTCTTATCAGTGATTATTGCAGAAGCGGTGGAACTCCTACAGACGAGTTTGCTGAGTATATCAAGCAGAGAGGTTATGATCTACATGATGTAAAGGCATATGGTCAGGCAAGTTCAACCATCTCATTCACCCCTCCCATGGTCAGTGTCTATTGTTTTCTAACCATGCAAGCTCATCATTGGTTTTACATCTTCAACAGATGCTGAGAGATGCTGGCTTTGATGAGGTTACTGCCGAGGATCGCACCGATCAGGTATTATTGTTTGCTCCTTAAATCCATAGCAGCGAAAACTATGACGATGATGTGCTTCTGTATCTGAAGATCTACATGTTTGCACCTCTCAGTTCATTCGAGTTTTGCAACGCGAATTAAGTACTTTAGAAAAGGAGAAGGAGGATTTCGTTCAGGACTTCTCTGCCGTGAGTTTTCACATTTTTCTCACACTTATGCTGTAGTATTTACTTCTATTTTGGTGTCTTTTTTTCCTCACTCACTTGGGAGATTCGGGTTTAATTCAGGAGGACTACAACGAAATAGTAGATGGTTGGAAAGCAAAACTAGCCCGGAGCTCCACCGGTGAGCAAAGATGGGGACTCTTCATTGCCAAGAAAAAGTGCTCATAATTTATGCTTTATTTTTATTGCAGTTTTTTTTGTTTGAAATCATTTGGAACCTTGAGTTCCCTTACTTCACTTGATACACAAACAATCTTAATATCACTATTATGGTATGTCTTTTGCTTCTGATTTCAACAATGTAGGTGGAAATCGAACCATCAACTTTTGGAAGGTAACAGTGTGTAATCTACTCAAATATTGATAGCGTTTGGTTGGCTGGCTGGCTTTAGTCTCGTGTATTAGGTATTGATAAGTCGCTGTTAAGTGGACCACGAACATTTGTGATTGTGAATTGTGCTGTGGCATGGGGTATGGAAAAGATTCTAGGCCTCTTGTCCACACCCTTGCCTTTGCTCATTCACGTGGAACTTTATTCAAAATTTCCTTGTCACCTTCACATTCACGTCTCTACTAGTTTACAGCTTTTCATGTTATATATATTTGGTGTGTCATCCTTTCACGAGGTGGCATTCAAAATTTTCCTCACCAACTGTATAATTGTCCTTTTCTAAAAAGTTTATTTCCAATTTCTGTGTTAGAAACATAAAATTTACCCCATTTAAAATCAAAATTATGTAATGGTAAAACAATGAATTTCAATCAAATTTTATCTCCACCATGATTACATTACCTAAAAGGAAAAACAATCAATCTTACGCAAACTACTAGTAAACCCACTTCTCAATCCTTCTTTATTCTCTCTTTCTATGTATGCTTGGGCCATATTTTTAATTCTCTTTATTTTGGGTTCATATTAGTTAACGTAACTCTCACTCAAATATGGTCTCAATTCATCAACGTATCTCTCATTTACTTGTCTACAGAACGACCTCATTTGTGGCCTCTACGGAGGGAGCCATGCTCTAAACTTAGTCGTGCCAATAGATTGGTAAATCCTCAAATGTCGAACAAATGACTCAAGGAGTCGAGCCTCCATGAAGGCATAGTAAAAATGACTAAAGACTCCAAAAGAAAAAGGAGTCGAGCCTCAAGGGGTTGTGTTGAATGATGAAAGTCCCACATCGACTAATTTAAGGAATGATCATGGAATACTCTCTCCATTGGTATGAGGCCTTTTTGGGGAATCTCAAAGCAAAGTCATGAGAGCTTATACTCAAAGTGGACAATATCATATCATAGTGGAGAATCGTGTTCGTCTAACACTCTATAGAGGGGTGAATCAGTAAGCAACATATTTGCAGGCTTTCATCGCATCTTTAGATATCGGTAATCACTAGATAGGCTAAGGCGTGTATATATATATATATATATATATATATAT